>NC_072384.2:132794738-132969738 GCF_028885625.2 Pongo pygmaeus
GACCTTTCTGAGGACCCGAGGTTAGAAACACCTGGTCCAGTGAAAAGGGCCTGCCCACAGTGCTGCATCATTTCTTTCTGCTGGCCATGTGGCCTCATTAAGTGTCACTTTACCACTGAGTGTGGCGAGGCTGGGGAAGTGGAGGCAAATGGACCAAGGTCACTTTCTGCTCTAAATAGACCATAGACTTTTCCTGTTCTGAAAAATTTGCGATTTGTGTCTGCTTCTTAGCATCTTTTGTGTGAGTAGAAGTGCGTGAAAGAGTATTATGATATTGGCAACTCCCGTTGAAAAAAAGAAAAGGCGCAGCCCCACTGAACAAGCGGACAGACCTAGGTTTGAATGATGATCCCAGCTCTGTGAAATGGAGGCTCAGATGAATTCAGCATCTGATTGCACTGGAATGTCACAGCACCCATCTGGCTGGGCTCTCTGCAATGGCACACTTGGGAACACATCCCTGTGGGTGAATGAGCCAGCTCTTCAGTTGTTTTTCCTTCTACAGTTCACATAAAATTTGCTGATTTCTATATAAACTGTGATGCCATCTAATCTAAGAAAGTGTTGGACTGAAAGTTTTATTCTTTATCCACTTAAGGTTATTTCTTCATTTTTTTTCCATTCCTTTTCACCCATTCTTCATCATTGAGCCAGATCCTCCTCCCCAGAATTGCTTGCTAGCACGGAGACAGACCCAGAGTCACGGACAGAGGAGGGTCTCTATAAATTTTGTTAATCTGGAAGTGGTCCCTGAACCACAGTTTGTAAAACACTGTTTTATGAGAAAAGAAGATGGGATGAAGACAGAAAAGGACACCCTTGGAAACAATAACACTGTGGTGTGACCACAGGATTGAATGCCAGGAAGTCATGAGTTCTAATCCTAAATGTATTTCCCAAGACACAGTGGCAAAATTGAATGGAAAAGTGCTCCACAAGAGCCCTTTGGTCGTTTTTTCATTCATCTGTCCATCAGCTGTTCATTACATATGTGCCTTCAATGTGCTGGAAGGGATATAAAGACAGTCCAATCTCATTACCAGACCTGATACTGGCTCCCAGCCTGTCACAGTGGTAAGACATGTCCATAAGTGGCCACCAACATGCCAGAGACAGTGGCTGTTGCCATCAGAGAGAGGCAGGTTGCAGGCGTGGGTAGGGCGCATGAGGGAGAGGTGGCGTCTATTCTGTGCGGCTGTGAGGGTTTGCTGGAAGAAAGCTGGCATTGCAGCCAGGCCTTTAACTGCAAGGTAGGTCTTAGACACTGGAGATTGGTGGAGTAAGTAGCCCAGTATAGGAACAGCACAAACAACATTTTAGAAAGCAGAGGGTGTAGAGAAGAATTTAGCACACGAGGGACATAGTGGGAGCATGCAGTCTAACTGGAAAAGTACAGGTTGGGGCTGGGTCATGAAGGGCTTTAAATCCTAAGCTGACTTTCTATTTTTCTCGGTAAGGAGTTGATGAAGGTTTTTGACCAATGCATGCTTTAAGATGCTTAATCTGGCAGCATCTGCGACCTTGGGGAGAACAGTTTCTGTGATGTGGTAGGGGCCATGGCCAAAATCCAGTGAGGTGAATAATGACAAAGTGGTGAGTAAATGTTGCTGTGGTGACTAGACAGCTTCTTCCAGCTTAAAGGAGGTAAAGATGTTAATACCTTGAGGAGGCTGAGGATGCAGGGTCAGAGGAAGTGTGTAAGTGACAAAGGAACAGAAATTATTTCTAAGCTTTTGTTATTTCCTAGGGTTCTTGGTGAGGTTTTAAGGGATTATAGAAGACTTTTACTTACTCTTCATGTGTTCATTCCCAGACCAATGGCTTTGGGTAAAACACAATCTTAGAAGTTTTCTGCCTCTTTAAAAAGTTCTCCCAAGCCCTTCAGTCACGTGCCTTCAGAAATTTTGGTTACATAACGTTGCTCTGAATTGGAATTCTGCAGCCTCATGAACTGGAGTCTCATTCTTTCCCTCCCCCACCTGGCACTTTATTTTCTGCAGGTCAGGGTTAGCTTCTTTCTAACCATTGTTGCGGAACTCTTTAAATATTTGGTCTCACAGGTTCTTAAAGCTGGCAGGCCAGGCTGCTCCCTGCAGGTTGTGAGACCAAAGCCTTCCAGAAAAGGAGCCAGTAAAATCCCAAGCACGTTAACTGAGTGTAACAGCTGCATAGTGCACCGCCTCCATCACCCTCAACCCCACCGCATGGGGCTGGGCTCCCAAGTGCTGAGGCCAGCAGCTCCTAGCCACTGCGGCTTGCAAGCAGAAGGAGCCCTCATGCAGCACATCGTGGCAGGCTCGTAATTGCAGTGATGACAACAGATTAAATCACTGGCTCTCAGCACTGAGGACTGGGGTTTGTCAGGGTCACTCACCGTTCCTTTGCTTCTCCCAGTTTTCCATAGTGAGAGAGCAAGCTTGGAGTCTGCTGCTACAGTAGAAATACTTTCTGAGAGCCCTCTGAGTTTTGCTGTCGAGAGGTTCATTCTCTTAGTAGTCTAGGCTGCATCTTTTTGTCTTCCAGCATCCCCTCAACACATGATTCTGAAATGTTGTAATCTCTCGATATACATATGTATTTAGTTGTACCCTGCTTTTATCCAAAAATATTTGAAGGCTGTTTACATATATATATATATATATAAAATGCAGTGAGTTTTCTTGTTGTTGTTTGTTTTTTGAGACAGTCTTGCTCTATCACCCAGGCTAGAGTGCAGTGGCGTGATCTCAGCTTATTGCAACTTCTGCCTCCCAGACTCAAGCGATTCTCCCACTTCTACTACTAACTGGAAGTAATAGTGGACGACTCCGACTTCTCGGGAGTAGTCTCCTGAGTAGCTGGGACTACACGCCCATGCCACCACAATGGCTAATTTTTGTGTTTGTTGTAGAAACAGGGTTTCACCGTGTTGCCCACGCTGGTCTTGAACTCCTGGACTCAAGCAGTCTGCCCACCGCGGCCTCCCAAAGTGCTGGAATTACAGCCATGAGCCACCATGCCCAGCAAGTGTTTTTAAAAATTAGGAAATGAGGTAAAAGGAACACGTGAGTAGGAAAATTAGGCACAGCCAGGATAAGGGTTAGTTCACAAAGTGCAAACTATAAATAAAATCTCCTAGAGGCAAGTTAGGAAGGTTTTCTGAGTTTCCTAGCAGCCAAAGCAAAAAGGAAAACTTTTTAAAGTTTATTTATTTATTTTATTTTGTACAGCAGACAGTTCATATAGCATAAAAAGGGAAACCATCAAGGATAAAATTTGTGTGTCTGTAAGATACATATTGTCACAAGAAGAGTGTTTCCTTATACTGCATCAACTTCCCCCATAAGTGCACTCTATAAAAGGATACTACATGGTCAAATGGGCCCTTGTTCTCCCTGCCTCCCTACAGTGATAGCATAGTCATTTGGTTGACTTCTTGCAGTGTCCCTTGGGGTAGGCTTGGTGGCAAAGCCCCAAGTAGGACAAGGGCACCATGGGAGGCCTGTGCAGGGCGTTTCAGTGCAGTTCTTCGCATCTCCAAAGGTGCTCCCTTGAGGAATCTTGGTTCTGGGAGATGCTGTCACACAAAGAAGTGCCAGGGGCAAATGAGTTGGTCAAGAACTGTTGATACCGGCGTATTAAAGGCTCCTCGAAGTCCTACAATTAAGAAATCAGCTCAGTATTTCCCAAACTGATTTAATCATAAGATCTTTTTTAAAAAAATTAAAACACTTAATTGGCACATTCAGAAACATTGATCTAAAACAGGGGTCAGCAAACTTCCTGTGAAGGGTCACATAGAAAATATTTTAGGCACAATTAAAACAGCTATCTGTCACAACTAATCAACACTGCCATTGTATAGAAAAAGTGTGGCTGTGTACGATAAAGCTTTATTTGTGCGTAGTGCAATTTGAATTTCCACAATCATTTTTGTGTCACAAAATAGTATTCTTCTTCTGGTTTTTTATTTTTTGGTCATTTAAACATGCAAAAACTGTTCTCATCTTGCAGGTCATTCACAAACAAGTGGCAGGCCAGATTTGACCAGTGTAGTATGGTTTGCCAATTCCTGATCAGGAATAATGTTTGGATGGCTTATCTTTCCAGCAAGCAAGCCTTCCTGAGTACTGTTTGTCAGGTTCCATTTTAATTTAGACTTTTATGTTTCTGGTTTAAGAGCAGATTTTTAAAAAGTGTTAAAGGTAATGGAGAGTTGGTTTGAGTCCTTACAGGCTAGTCTAGGATTTTTCTTAGAAAGCAGTTGTGGGTGCTCCCAAAGAAGACATTTACAAACTAACAAAGTCTTACACGGTCACATATGGTTGGATCAACTTCAGGCTGGAAATGTCTTAATGGGAATTATCATTAATGCACTGGATCCATAGAAAAGAAAGTCTCAAAGCACCCAGAAATGTTTAATTTTAAGAAAATAAAACTTCCTAGTCAACCCTCCAAGTAACCTAGTAAATTATGGCTTCCCACCCCCAACCAAGCTAATCGAGTTCTTTTTGATTTTGACTAGGGGAACATTTTTTTGGCTTTTTATGATGTCATTATGGTGAAAGAAGAAGAACCAAACATTCCTACTACCTTGTCTGGCTTTTTAGTTTCAGTTATACAAGTATTTTTTATTGAGTACTCAGTGTATATAAAACATTTGGTTAGGTTTTATGGGAGATATCAAAAGGAGAAAGAAGTGGACACTTCCTTCTTTACCTTGTGAGCCAAGTTCAAGATCCTCATCAATTACAGCCCATTGCTGTGGTGCCAGGTCTGATTTCACCTCCTGGGCACTTCCTGTTACCATCCCTCTGTTCATTCAACAAACATGTCTGAGGTGCAGCCTGTGTTCAAGGCTCTGGGAACACAGCCCTCGGAGCACGCATTCCAGGAGATCAGTGTTTCTCTTCTCCTCTGGCACTCTTGCTTACAACCTCTTTTATATAGTGGAACCATAATTACTTCTGTATATCTTGAGGCTTCAACCTTCATGTTGCCTACACTGTGTGTGACTCTCATCGAAATATTTAGAGGGAGAGAGGGTCCCCTGATTAATCACCCTTTCTGGGATCTGCACTCTAAATGCTGTCGTTCCCTCCACCTGAATGGCACCCACCTTTCCCTGCCCTATTTTCTTAGTGTCCAGTGGGGACACAGTTTTTACCAGATCCATAATCTTAAAGCCATTAACTATATTAAGCCAAATGCATCTTGTAACAAATGTTACAAGATAGCTAAATATATGTACAAACAATAATACATATCTGATCAATTGTTTTTTGATTGAGGAAGATTCTCTATAGTTTTGATTTTTTCCATTTACAAAAGTAATATTCAATTGCAGTGAAAAATTTTAAAAATATGAAAAAGTACACATTAAAGGGAAAAAATCCATAAATCTAGCACCCGTCGATCAACCCTATGAATATTTAACATATATGTTTTACTCTTCTTGATTTGAAAGTCACATGAATTTTTTAAAAAAATAGTAAACAATAAAATTGACCTTCTTTTGCTGTATGTAAAATTCTGTGAATTTTAAGACATGTATAGATTTAATTCCACTCCCCCTGCTGCCCCCGCACAAGCATACCTTTCCCAGCTCTGGCAACCACTGATCTGCTCTCTGTCTTATCTCTGTTTTCATTCCGTTCCGTTCCTCTCCTCTTCTTCTCCTCTCCTCTTCTTATCCCCTCTCCTCTTCTTATCCCCTCTCCTCCCCTCTCCTCCCCCCACCCTTTTTTGTTTTTGTTTTTGAGACCAAGTCTTGCTCTGTTGCCCAGGCTGGAATGCAGTGGCACAATCTTGGCTCACTGCAACCACCACCTCCTGGGTTCAAACAATTTTCCTGCCTCAGTCTCATGAGTAGCTGGGACTACAGGCGTGTGCCACCATGCCCGGCTAATTTTTGTATTTTTAGTAGAAACGGGGTTTCACCATGTTGGCCAGTCTGGTTTTGAACTCCAGACCTCAGGTGATCTGCCCACCTTGGCCTCCCAAAGTGATTTGTTTTCTTTTTGAGAGTGGCTCTTTTCACTCAGTTCAATACCTTTGAGATTCATCCAGGCTGTTGCATTTATGAATAATTTGTTAATTTTTGTTGCTAAATACTGTTCCATGTTGGGGGTGTACCACAGTCTGGTTATCCATTTACCGTTTAAGATTACTTTTTGGGTTGGGCATGGTAGCTCACACCTGTAATCCCAGCACTTTGGGAGGCCAAGTTGAGAGGATCCCTTGAAGCCAGGAGTTTGAGATCAGCCTGGGGAACAGAGTGAGATCCTGTTTCTACAAAAAGTTTTAAAACTACTCCAGTGTGGTGGCATGCACCTATACTCTCAGCTGCTTGGGAGTCTGAGGTGGGAGGATTATTTGAGCTCAAGAGGTTGAGGCTGCAGTGAGCCATACAAAAAAAAAAAAGATTATTATTTTTTAAACATTTGACATTTCTGAAATTCTGAAGTATCTTAAAATTAATGTATATATTTAATGTGGTGGGGTTTTTATTTCTCCAAAAGCTATTACAGAATTGATGGTGCATCTTATAATTAATACTCTCTTAGGATCGAAGTATTGTGGTTAGGATTAGAGAGGGCTGTTGGGAGTTACTAGGAGTAGGGTAAGTGAACAGTTAAGAGTCGGATAGAGAAAGGCCCTGAGAGCTTGTGGCAGGCCAGCATTAGAGCAGCTTGGCAGCCTCTGAAGACAGGGTCTCGCTCTGTTGTCCAGGCTGGAGTGCAGTGGCCCAATCATAGCTCACTGCTGCCAAGGAAGTTTTGAACAGAGGAGCAACACCAGGGAAGAAGTCTTTAAGAACAAAGCCTGTCTTACCATGGTTAGTACAAGTATGGGCAACATCATCAGTGTTGATGAATCAGGAAAAGACAGAGAAATGGTGGCAGTGCACTGATAGTACTGGATGGAGTGGAGGAAGAACCTAGGAAGCAGTGAGCACTGACTAGAGTGTGGCATGGGGGCAGAAGGGCAGTTGCTGCAGAATACCCCAATCTCCAGGCAGTCCTTGGGCAGGAAAGGCTGGAGGTATGGAGAGCCAAGGACAGCTGCTGCCAAAATCTTTAGGTGTTTACATGGTGGGAATGGTGGGTGGGTTGAGTCAGGCATGTTATATGGGAAACTGTAAAACAGAATGAGAATGTCTGGGAGTTTCACAGGGTAAGAGTGTGATGTTCATAAGGATATTGTGCAAAGATAAATGGGCACATGGTGTACTTGGTATGAGCTTGGTTGAAATATGTAAGTATTCTGTGGAAACAAACTGTGATTTGTGCTGTTTCCAGGTAGACTTATATTATGATTAACTCTATGGCCCAAAGTTTTTTTGCGAAGCTTATTGTTGGGTCCCATCCCCCTGTATCACAAGTCAGATGATTTATTCTTTGGCATACACCCATTTTTTTCAATATAGGAGAATGAACAGTAAATTATCTTCATAGAGTTCCTTAAAGGGCAGCTTCCCATCAGCCACTGGAGAAGGATATTTTACCAAAGTGTAAATTGAAGAGTAATTTACCAAAGTAACTTGCCCCTCTTGTTGGCCAACTCTTCTTGAGAAGCCTCGTTCATGGAAGCAGCCTGATTTTCACCCACTCACATCTCTTCTGGCTTGGGGTGAAGGAGAAGTAGGTGCCAGTTCACACAGAGGAAGAGAAAGTCACTCACCCATTTGTCTCTTCCCAGTCTCACATTTAACTAAAGATCTCATTCTCATAGAAGTTATTTTTCACTTTCCCTAACAGAGCACATATGCAAAATTCACTGTTCTTTAAAGCTGTGCTATGGTAGGGTAAAGTTGCTATTATTTGTGGCATTGCTAATTGTTTCTTCACTCTTTCCTAGAAAAGACTGTATCTTCACCATTGACCCATCAACCGCCCGAGACCTCGATGATGCCCTCTCCTGCAAGCCACTCGCTGATGGTAGGGTGGAAATTTCTATAGCATCTTGGGTAGCAGGCAGTCTGCACGCCTGTGTGGTTTGCCTGGCTGCCCTGTGCTGCCTGGGCAGCATACTGTGCAAGGCTAGGTTTGCTTTGTGCCTGAACTTATCATAGGCCTCTGAGCCTTTACAACTATGTGACCTTAAGATTGTGTTCCTGTGGTGACATTGGTGAGGGTGAGAATGAGAAATGTCCTCCCACTAGACTCTTCTTGGGCTTCAGAAGGGGCAACAGTGAGTGCAAAAGAATGAATTCCAAGCCTTGGCCCTTCAGATAGTTCCAGTGTTGGCATAAGGTATCACAGAAAGAAAGCTTGTAAGGGCTCTGCTTGGGAGAGACATAGGGTTCTTTACCTGAATTTAACACCAAATAACGTGATTGAAGGGGTACTCTTCAAAGACATGCTTCTTGGTGGGTAGCAGGAACACCTTCCCTGAGAACTGCCTCTCTAGGGCTGAGCTGTAGAAGCTTGGGCTACTCCCAGTAGGTTTTCATCTATCCAGCAAGTTGAGAAAGGCAAACTGATAAGAGCTCTTTAAACATTCTTTTGGGATGTTACTGAGCAGGTAGAAGTGGGATTGAGGCTAGTTGTCTTTGGAAATTATAGTTGGAGGAAGGGAATGCAGCAATTGACTCTCAAAGGAAAAATGTGTAGGATATGAGAAAAGTGAACCCTTCCAATCCCCCCTCCTTCTCTGCCTCCCCCTCTCCCCCTCCCTTCCCCTCCCCTCCTCTTCTCAACAGAGTCTCACTCTTTTGCTCAGGCTGGAGTGTAGTGGCATGATCATAGCTCACTGCAGCCTCAATCTTCCAAGCTCAGGTGATCCTCCCACCTCAGCCTCTCAAGTAGCTGAGACTACAGGTGTGCACCACCAAGCCTGGCTAATATTTTGTATTTGTGGTAGAGATGGGGTTTTACCATGTTGCCCAGGCTTGGTACTCCTGGGCTCAAGTAATCCATCCACCTCAGCTTCCCGAAGTTCTGGCATCACAGGCGTCAACCACCATGCCCAGCACCCCCAATCCCTTTTCTAATGCCCCAGATGTGCTGCTTCTAGTTTTTACCTACTTCTTGCCCCTCTCTAGGGTGGCTTCTGGGTGACTGCTTTGGCTTTGGTCATCCTCAGAGATGGCCTTGGCACTAACATGGCCTTTGACATTTGCCCAATGTGGATATCCACCCTTGCAGTTTCAGTCTGTCACCAAGCATTGATGGCCTAGTGGCCTAGTCTTTTAAAACATTGCAAAGATGTTCATATCTCCCACTGACACAGAACGCCGTAGGTTCCGTATGTAATCTCTTCTCTACTATAATAGATGGGGAAGCTTAGTAGATAGAAGGCTGAGAGATGGAAGACATCATTGCCTAAGACTGGTTTTATCTTCCTTGAAACTATGGGCAAGATTGCTCAATATTTTCTTTTTAAAAATTAATTAATTAATCGATTTTTAGAGACAGAGTCTCACTCTGTCACCCAGGCTGGAATGCAGTGGCTCATTGCAGCCTTGAACTCCCAAGCTCAAGCAGTCTTCCTGCCTGGGCCTCCCAAAGCACGAGCCACTGTGCCCAGCCTCAATATTTTCAGCGAAAGAAAACTGAAAGAAACAAGAGAAAAGCTCCCCTGGAAATTTTAGAGAAATTATATCTTTTTAAAATCCAAAATTGAAGCAGCCTACTTCAAAAAGCCAGTACTGGCTTGATTTCTTATGTTCTTAGCAATCTCTGTTGCATGCAGAGGCTTAGGTATACCTGCTCGGCATATAGACACCACTTTCCTGAGCCACAGTGTGGAAAGTGCCCCTAGGCTGAAAGCCAGGTGACCATGGACCTCATTCCTCATATTTCCCTTACCTCTAGGTTCACACCTCTACTGTTTGTGTAATGTTTAGACACAATTGCTTCATTTGTTTTGTCCATTTTCATAGTTGATAATAGCAGAAGGATGCATCTACTACCTGTTCCTCTGTCTCAGCTGGCCTGGAACCCTACACCTTGCAGGGACTCCAGGGAGCAGGCACATGTCCTGCCTTACTCACTGCATACACTGCGGTTTTATGTCGAGGGCACAAGTGTGTCAGCAGAAGTTTCATAGAGGAAGTGGTCAAAGATGTGATAGGAAGGATAGATTGGGGACAAATTCGGGACAAATTTTCAGACCAAATGGTGTTTTTTGTTTGTTAGACAATGGAAAGGCAAGCAGATGTTGTTCAGCAAGAGAGCATTCAAAAAGAGGAAAATAATTTAGCACTGCAAGGAAAAAGAGAAAAACTAGAGGCTGGGAAATGAGTTAGAGAAATATTGCAATAGTTATGGACCTGGACTAGATGGTAGCAAAATCAATAGGGGGGGTTGGAGTGGGAAGGACAGATGTGAGAAAGGGATAATGACAGAAGAATCTGTGGAAATGAATGTTGGGGTTGAGGGAGAGGAGTCCAAGATGGTGCCAAGGTTTCAACCTGGATGACTGGGAGATGGAACCCATAAGTTAGAAATGGGAATCAGGAGTACAAGCTGGTTTGGGAGAGAGTATGTTGGCATGGAGTTGTCTGTCTGATGATGTTTATGTTAGTTGCTGCAAATTCTTTGTAGAGGAGCTGAGGTATATATAAACAAGCTAAATAGATGCAGCCCGTGGAACTATATACAAAGAGCCCGGGAGGAGAGGAAGCAATGCAACAAAATGCAGTGATTTTATTCGAATGATGGGATCATAAGTGATTTTTTTTCCTTTCTCTAGTTTCCAAATTTTTATAATGTGGCAATAATAGTTTTATAATGAAAAAAATTTTGTAATACAAAAATATTATGAGGTGCCAGAAATCACAGGCCGCTCAGTAGCCTACTGCACCAGGTGATCAGATACCTTCCATCCGCTTAGTTTTTCTTGCATTCCTGAGGAGCAGTTTGGCAGAGCAGGAGAAAAAGGACATGGAAAAGGAGTCAGGGAAGACTCTGAAAAGGCCTGAGTTGGTCAGGCAAACAGTTTTGTGGTGGCATTTCTACAGTTGGCCTTTGTGACAACAGTTTCTGCCAGGGCCATTTATCCAAGGAGTTGAAAAGGGAAAGTCATTTCCAGTTTGGACTGGGGTGAGGTTGGCTAAGTTCAGGTTGAGGTAGTTACCAGTTCATGTCCATTCTTGCTTAGGGGGAAAAATGTTTAATGTTTCAAAAAACAAATAGTGTTTTCTCGGTCTATTTATATCATCTGTAGTTTTTTTTTTTTTTTTAAAGTGTAAAGTTTAACTTTCCGTTGGTTTCATTAAAATTATCTGAATGACCATTCTGTGAAAAGCAGACAAATATAACATACCTAGTCCTTACTTTCCCTTTTGGTAGAGTTCAGATGTACTCCCAGGAATTGTTACCAGTGTCTGTCGGGTGAGACACTCCAGTGATCAATTCAGCAAATCACAGTGACCACCTGTCTACCAGTAGCTCATAATTAGGTTGCAGGCTGAGGAGAGAGTGCCACCTATCTTCGTGAAATCTCAGCTTGGAAGGGATTCTACTGGTTTCCAACCTGGTAATTCTCCACTTTTCTTATCCTAAAAACACACTTCAGGAGAACACTCCGATGAGCATTACCCAGCAATGTAGAGTTTTTCACCTTTGTTCAAGAAAATATTTAGTAATGTAAGTGAATAGGAGTGGCGTTATAGTGATAACCCAGAATCTGGAGACAGTAAATCGTGTGCCTCAGTGTTTTATTATTGTACAGATCACTTGCGGCATACCTCACAGCTGACCTCAACGCTCAAGTGTGGGAATGCCACAGTTGTCAGATCACTCTCTGGTTTTCGAATTACCTCCACTGCATCCACTTATGGAATGTCCAGACTGCATTTGAACTTTCTACCTTAGAGGCAATTCATTCTGCCTTAAGATTGCTTGACTATTAGGAAATCCTTCCCGGTAATGATCTGAAACACTGCCCTCTTCCTGTAATTTTCCACTCATTAGTCCCATTTTATGCCTCTCGGGCCCCTATTGAACAAATCTAGTGTCTCATTTGACAACCTATCAGTTACTAGATAACAGTTATCATGTGTCTTCTGAGTCAGAAATCCTCAACTTAGCATCCTAAATATTCTTTGGTGTCCAGTGGGTTATGAGGTGTGAGCCCATCTCCCGTGTCATGGAGTCACTTCTGCTTTTATGAAGTCTGAAGTACATGGCTGCCTGTATCCAGACTTCACCTCCCTGGCTATCAGGGCCTGCTCTCTCCTTGCCAGTTCCTCCTTATTGGGCAGGACTGGCTTCAGAGTAACAGCTACCCATTCTCTTCAATTAGTCAAGCATTGTGGCTTTGCCTTAGTCTCTGAGGGAAAATTGTCAGCCTGACAAGCTAGGACCTTTATTCGCTTTTCGTTGATTCAGGCTCCCAGCAGATCCTGCAGGAAATTGAACTTCACTTCTCCAGCATCTTGTTTCTCTAAAGTTGTATTCTCTAACGTGTACTCTGCTGTTGAACTTACAGGCTTACCCTAGCCTGGCCTTAGAAATGAATGAATGGGAATGGGGAATGATGGTTAATGGGTTTCAGTTTCTTTTTGGGTGACGAAAATGTTCTGGAATTAGATAATTGATAGTTGCACAACTTTGTGGACATACCAAAAACCACTAGGGGAAAAGGAGTGAGTGAATAAATGAATGAGAGGAAATAAACATATCCACTTATCCTTGAGGCTTTCTGGAAATTGGAGTTTACACCTTAACCACAATTTAGCAGAGGTCTTTATGGAATGCCTGGCTGGATATCATAGTCACATCCCTCGTGTCCATCTCTCCTCCTTGCTGCTTTCCTCGCTGAACCATGAAACTACAGCCCCGGGTGCACAGCCCTCTGCTCTGCTGCCCGCTCACATTTCCCATCCCCACAGAGTGCAGCCATTTGACTCAAAAAAAGAAGGGTCTGTCCCACTATCTGCATAGAAAATATTTGGTTAAGTTAGAACAGCATCCAGCCTAAGGGGCCTCTGGGGTGCACATTACCTGCTGTGCTCAAGGAAGCACCAGTCTTCCTGCCTGGATTGTCTCTGCAGCCTGCCTGCATGACATTTTTTGGGGAGGATGGAGCAGACAGCTCTGTTCCTAGGAGCCCATAGCAATAAGGGAATAGAGTGAGAGTCTAGGAGCAGTGCCTTTAAGGATTTCGGAGAATTCCTAATAAACTCTCTGGCTCCCCAAATGGCTATGTTTGTCACCTGCTGAGAATTTCCTATATTGACTGATCACCTTTGGAGGCAATGAGGAAGTAGGAACCAGAAATTCTTGTGTCCCCCTGTGTGCCAGGCTTTGGCTAGAAAACCTGAAGGATAGGATGGGGTGGTAGTTGTTTTAAAGAGCAAAGGGCTGAGATAAAGTCACTGGACCTGCTACTGGGAAGAAACGGGACATGTGAGAGCCCTGGAGCTTCTAAGTGAAAAGGTTCATGCATATCTGTAGCAGCCAGGCCAGACCCTCTCCCTGGGCTCTTTTCTCACCTCTGGGAAGACTTTTCCCCAGCAATCATTCACCCCAGCCCCTTTACATTTCCCTTTGTCCTGCTTCCTCCTCTTGCTGTACCAACTGAAGTCTCCCTCATCCTATAAAACCTTCCCATACTCTGCTCCAGCTCCAGAACTTTCACTTGTGTCTGTCAGGACACCTTGGAAGAGTTGTCTTTACTTGCTGTTGCTTTCTCACTTCCCGTTGCTTTCTCACTTCCCGTGTATTCCTTATCCCTTTTACGGTATGGCTTCAGAATGCTGGCTGCAACAGGTTGCCCCAGCCTCAGTTCACTAAGCGTCTCTACAGCACTTGGCTCTTTAGTCTGCTATTCCTCCTTGAAATTCACTCACTCTTCCTTGGACTCAAAGGACCCTGCCTGCTCTTGGCACTAAATGTGGGCTTTTCTTCTCCAGTCGCCTTTTTAACTCATCTTTCACTGCCCAGCCCTTTAGGCATCAGTGCCCCTCTCATGCTCTACAACCTTTGCACTTGGTGTCCCCTGTGCCTGGTTTCCCCTTTCCCTGCAAAGCCACATGGCTGATCTCTCCCTTTCAGGTTTGATTGGTCGTCTTCTCCGTGAAGCCTTTCCTAGCCATTCTGCCTCTGATTCCTCCCCCATCACCTAGCCACCTTTCCATTTTTTTTTTCTCACCTAGCCACCTTTCCATTTTTTTTTCTCACCACTCATCACTTGCTAACTAACATAGGTCAAAGGTGGCTTTTTTCTTTGCTTTTAAGATGGAAGATATTTGATATGTTTATGTTGAGAGCTAGGAGGTGACAGAGAAGGAAAAGTTGAAAACACAGGCATGAGAAGAGTTGATCGTTTTGCAGGGTCTTGAAGAAGAAGGTGGGAGATGAATCAGAGCATAAGTGGAAGGTGAGGCCAAGGCATAGAGGAAGAACACCTCCTCTCCTCTCCCCTCCCCTCCCCTCCCCTCCCCTCCCCTCCCCTCCCCTCTTTTCATGGAGTCTCGCTCTGTCGCCCAGGCTGGAGGGCAGTGGTGCAATCTCTGCACACTGCAACCTCCGCCTCCTGGGTTCAAGCGATTCTCCTTCCTCAGCCTCCTGAGTAGCCAGGACTACAGGAGCATGCCTCCACGCTAATTTTTGTATTTTTGGTAGAGACGGGGTTTCACCATATTGGCCAGGCTGGTCTCGAACTCCTGACTTTGTGATCTGCCTGCCTCGGCCTCCCGAAGTGCTGGGATTAAAGGCTTGAGCCACCGCACCTGGCCACAACACCTCTTTCTATGAGACAGAGAGGCAAGACATAGTTGATGTCCCTGCTGATGAAGGATCACACCTGGCCATACCCGCTTCCACTGTGAAGTAGAAAGCCGAACACTGCTGAGAGGGCTGACGGAGTGGTGAAGGAGATAGTCTGAGTGGGAAAAAACAACACAGACTGCCTTTCCCCTGATGCCACCCTGCAACAATCAACACAGAAGACTGCTATGACCAAATACTTGGGTGCTTTTTTGCCATACACCAAGCAAGCAATTAGTTCTGCAGCATATGCCAGCAGGGTGTCCTCCAGTTCAGTTCTGATATTCTCTGCCTGGAGATAGCATCAGATCCCAAAGATTGAGTGCCTGGTCCCACAAGACTGCCTCACACTTCTGACGCCAGTCGCAGGCTCCAGGTTGTTTTACTGGTGATTCTGACTGACCAGCTATAAGTTTGGGATCCTGCAACCCCCTCCTTGAGTTTCATAAATTTGCTAGAGTGGCTCACGGAAAACTCAGGGAAACGCTTAAGTTTAGTGGTTTATTATAAAAGATATTGCAAAGGATCCAGATAAACAGTTGCCTAGGGCAAGATATGGGGGAAGGGATGTGGAGCTTCCATGCCTTCCCCAGGCATGCCACCCTCCAGGAACCTCCGTGTGTTCAGCTCTCCAGAACCTCTCTGAACCCTGTCCTATTGGGCCTTTTATGGAGGCTTCATTCGATAGCCATGATTGAAGCATGGACACCCATGTAGAAATGTGATTGGGCAAAAAGCGTTTGATCTCAGTGACAGACTGAGTGGAGAAACCCAGCAAGGCCTGTGCAGATGCTTCTTGGCCTCTCTGTGCAGCATTCCCTCTTCCGGGCTATAGGGCAGGACCCATTTTGAAATGGAAGTCTTCCAACCCACAGTCAGACAAGGTAGGTCAGAGAACATTTTAATGGGAAGAGGGGAAGATTAGAGTCCTGTCTTGGGGAGAAAAAGAAGCTGGTGAAAGGAGGGCAGGAGAAAGTCAGAGAGATTCAGTGGCCTAAAGCTCCCCAACATTTTAACAAAAGACTGTAATAAGGGCTGTAGGAATCATAAGCGAGGAACCGTGGATGAACACGCACGCGCACACACACATATATGTCCATGTCACGCACACATCACAGATAGTATAGGGAACTGACCAGGAATCCATCAGACAAAGCATTGGCAAACACTGCTCAGGTATGTCTGGGTTTGAATCCTACAAAGTCTGGAGGATAATAAGATTTTTCTTCAGTAATTCTCAGCCTCCGAGGTATGGGAGCAGAGGTTGCAGTGATCCATTCTTGGAGGTTTCAGGCGTGGCGTGGTGGCTCACACCTGTAATCCAGCACTTTGGGAGGCCGAGGTGGGAGGATCATTTGAGGCCAGGAGTTCAAGACCAAAGTTGGGAGTTTCCTGGGAGGGAGAGCTGGAGGGGCAGCAGGACAAGGGTCCCTCTGAGCCTGTTTCTTCTCCGCCCCTTGCTTTTATGATGGCATCGGCTGGCGTCTAATCAACCAAAGTTTTACAAAGTAATCTTGGAATCACATTTGATTCCTTTTCCTCTCCAGACTGTTGTCATGTCTTTTCAGTAATTTCCCTCCCTCCTCACTGTCTCCCGTCCACCTTGCTGTCTAGTTACCTTTCCTATGTGGCATGCACAAGGACCAGATCATGTAGCTTTTCTGCTTGAAAGGTTAGGTCTGCAGTTCTTTAGCAGATCTTTGTTACCAAAGCCCTTTAAGATTAGTCCTCAGCCTCCTCTCCTGCCACCCCACTTCCCAGTGCTGCTTCCCTTAACACACGCACAGTGGGGGCTGGTCACTGCAGGCTCTGCTGATCTCCTGTGCCCTTTCCTGCCTCCAGGCCTCTGCCTGCTCCTTTCCCTCTGCTTACAAGGTCTTGCCTCCCTGCCTCCTTCTGTCAGATGAAATCGCCTAAGAACAACATCAACCTCCGCAGAACTTTCCTTTCCTCCTAGCAGAATGCATTGTTCCTGTTTCTCCTACCAGCAAGTATTCTTCATGTCTTGGATATAGCAATAACCATCATTACTTCTGGATTTAATTCTCTTTTTTGCTTATTTCCTAAGAGCAGGGTGTTCCTTGGATATCTCTACTTCCTGAGTACCTTGGATATCTCTACTTCCTGGTTGGTACCCTGCATTTTAAAACTGTTTGGTCTAGTCAGATCTAGCCAGGCAACCTATTGCATACCTTCAGTGTTTCACTCCTTTTTCTGGTTCTTGCCTTGCCCCTTTATTTCCATGTACTTCTGTCTTTGTTTTGTGGGTTGCCTGTGGGTTTATATCCTGACATAAATCTCATCCACTTTCTCTCCTAAAATAAGTCTATTTCTTTGGAATTGGGCATACCTTTCCCTTATTCCATTCAAGTGTTTCACTCCATCTGTCATGTCTCAGTGGTACCTATAAGATCATTGGCTTTATCTTATGTTCATGCTGCTGTTACTTCAGCTCTGTGAATTGGCCCATGTGAAGCTCACTTCCTTCCTCTTATTTCCTTGCCAGGTGTCTTGTGTGGTCCGCACTGCTCTTCTTTTTTCATCCCTACAGGCTTCCACAGCAGCTCATGTCTTCATTTTATCTTGTCATTTCCTCCACCTCCCTCCTGCCTGTATCCTTGCTATTTTCAAATTCAATAAGTGCTGATTTTCTGATAAAATTAACTTCCTGAATGAACCCTAACATGGTAGTAAAACAAAATTTGTGATCTAAAAGCCAATTTTTTTTCCCTTTAGTTATATTGGCAAATAGTCTTACTAGTTAAGAAATGCCTTTAAACACCAAGTACAGTGCTAGCTGCAGTGGCTTACACCTATAATCCTGGCATTTTGGGAGACCAAGGTAGGAGGATCACTTAACGCCAAGAGTTCAAAACCAGCCTGAGCAACATAGCAAAACCCAGTCTCTACAGAAAAATGAAATAAATAAATAAATAAATAAATAAATAAATAAGCTGGGCATAGTGATGCGCATCTGTAGTCCTAGCCACGTGGGAGGCTGAGGTGGGAAGACCACTTGAGCCTGGGAGTTCAAGCCTGCAGTGAGCCAAGATGGCGCCACTGCACTCCAGGCTGGGCAATACAGTGAGACTGTCTCTAACAACACCAAGTATCTCTTGGTGTTGTTAAATAATAAATAAATAAATAAACAAACAAACACCAAGTATCTCTTCAGTGGCAGTGCTCACCTATAAGTTGGGAGAAATAGAAATAGAAATTTGAGGGCTGGGTGCGGTGGATCATGCCTGTAATCCCAGCACTTTTGGGAGGCCGAGGCAGACAGATCACCAGGTCAAGATTCGAGACCAGCCTGACCAACACAGTGAAACCCTGTGTCTACTAAAAATATAAAAATTAGCTGGGTGTGGTGGCACGCGCCTGTAATCCCAGATACTCAGGAGGCTGAGGCAGGAGAATCACTTGAACCTGGGAGGCGTAGGTTGCAGTGAGCCAAGATTGCACCACTGCACTCCAGCATGGGTGACAAAGCGAGACTCCATCTAAAAAAAAAAAGAAAAGAAATAGAAATTTGATAGTATAAAAATCTAAGTATTCCTTTGGTAGCAGATAGATCTTAATGCCATGTTGATGAGACATTGGAAATTAGAGTTTGTTTTTAGGCCGGGCACAGTGGCTCATTCCTGTAATCCCAGCACTTTGGGAGGCTGAGGCGGGTGGATCACCTGATGTCAGGAGTTGGAAACCAGTCTGGCCAACATGGAGAAACCCCGTCTCTACTAAAAAATACAAAATTAGCCAGTCTGCTGGCACACACCTGTAGTCCCAGCTACTCGGGAGGCTGAGGCAGGAGAATTGCTTGAATCCAGGGGGTGGAGGCTACAGTGAGCCAAGATCACGCCACTGCGCTCCAGCCTGAGTGACAGAACAAGACTTCATCTCAAAAAAAAAAAAAAAAGTTTTTTTTAATTTTCATCTCTTGGGAATGTAGTTGGGAGGTTAAGTTGATATATGGAGATAATGCCAAGGGACCGGAATTCAGAAATCAGGTGACAGTTTAAAAATGAAAGTCAACTTTATATGTAGATTTAAAGCATAGTTTTTTGTTAAATTAAATGGTGCATGTAGATCTTATTTTTAAGCTACATATTTTTATGTTTCCAACAGCTAACAGATAAAACTTTCCTAATTAAATGTGAGGTGCCTCCCATGGTACAGTCTTCAATTTTCAGGAAGGGCATCCTTTTGAAATGCAGCATTTCAGGATTCAGCTCACTGAAGTGGATAAAATCTGCACTTTGTATTTTAGAGGGGAACCCTGATCACTCATCAGTAGATCTTGGAAAAGAAAAATTCCAGCTGGGCACAGTGGCTCACGCCTGTAATCCCAGCACTTTGGGAGACCAAGGCGGGTGGATCACCTGAGGTCAGGAGTTAGAGACCAGCCTGGCCAACATAGTGAAACCCCGTCTCTACTAAAAATACAAAAATTAGCTGGGCATGGCGGGCGCCTGTAATCCCAGCTACTCAGGAGGCTGAGGTGAGAGAATTGGTTGAACCTGGGAGGTGGAGGTTGCAGTGAGCCGAGATCGCACCACTGTACTCCAGCCTGGGTGACAAGAGTGAAACTCCGTCTCAAAAAAAGAAAAGAAAAATTCCACTTCAGGGCAATTTTCTGCTTGGATACATTTCTGGGTTTTGTCTCTGACATCTTCATGATGCCCAGTGCTTCGAATGCTGTTACTCCTACGTTCCTCTTCCATGCGAAGTCATTTCTTTTCTTTCTTTCTTTTTTTTTTTTTTTTTTGAGATGGAGTCTTGCTCTGTCACTCAGGCTTGAGTGTGGTGGTGTGATCTCAGCTCACTGCAACCTCTGCTTCCCGGTTTCAAGCAATTCTCCCGCCTCAGCCTCCTGAGTATCTGGGATTACAGGCACACGCCACTGTGCCCGGCTAATTTTTGTATTTTTAGCAGAAACGGGGTTTCACCATGTTGGCCAGGTTGGTCTGGAACTCCTGACCTCAGGTTATCCACCCACCTCGGCTTCCCAAAGTGCTGGGATTACAGGCCTGAGCCACCGCGCCCAGCTTTGTGAAGTTATTTCTAATCCCCACTTTGAAACACTGAATATTTTCCTCTTGCAGTATTTTATGTCAGAGGGCATTCCAACCTCAGGCAGATTCCAGGCAACTCAAGTACTTGATCTCAGTCAAACCTTATTTTTGTAGTAGGGCCCTTGATAATGAACCTGGGAAGAGAAATGGGAAATTCTGTAGATCTGTCAGCTCATAAGGAAATGCATGTCTTCTTCATTCATCTGGGGCACTGACGAGTGAACAAATTTTTTTTTTTTTTTAAGACCGAGTCTTGCTCTGTCGCCCAGGCTGGAGTGCAATGGCGCAATCTTTGCTCACTGCAACCTCCGCCTCCCAGCTTCAAGTGATTCTGCTGCCTCAACCTCCCTAGAAGCTGGGACTACAGGCACCTGCCACCACACCCAGCTAATTTTTGTATTTTTACAACATGGTTTCACCATGTTGGCCAGGCTGGTCTCGAACTTCTGATCTCAGGTGATCCACCCGCCTTGGTCTCCCAAAGTGCTGGGATTACAGGCGTGAGCCACTGCACCCAGCCGGTGAGTGAACAATTTTAACTGTCCTTGTTGTATGATCATTTTTTACTGAATTGTACCTTGACTCAAAAAATCCAAATAACTGAATAGTCATGCGAGGGCTCTGGCATGGAAGTGGGCTTCTGGGATGCTTGCCAGTGAGTTCCTTTTTGAGGACACAGAATCTAAGTGGAAAGATTAAGTGGAGAGGCAGCTCCACCCTCTAAGTCTTATTCCTATGTTCCATTCAAATCTTGCTAGCTTGATTTCTGTGGGGTCTGGGCTTTGGAAATTCTCTTTTTCATGGATGTCTCAGTGCACCTTGTTAAACCGAATTTGGACTGTTGTGTGTTCATCAGCTTCCAGCTCTACTGATTGGTTCCAGTTTCCTTGCTCATGAAAGCCAAGATAATCTGGCACCCACCAGTCAGGCATCCTCAAGTATCTGGCACCAAGGTAAACCTGGAAGCCAGTTAAGAAGTCCCAGTGATCCAACACACTCACTGCGTGATGAGAGACAGTTGTGGTATACCAGAAAGAGCACTGCAATAGGAGCAGGAGAACTGGGTTCTTGTCTCATCTTTGCCTCTACTGCGTCATGGAAATTTGGGCATTTCTGTGATTACTCTGAAATTCTCTTTCCTCAGCTATAAAATGGTGGTTTGAACTAGACAGTTTCTCAAGTGTCTTCCAGTTCCAAATTACTGACTATATGAAAAACTAAAAGAGCTAAGCTTTATTTATGCCTATTGTTGCATAAACACAACTTAGCTTTAAAGATATTTACAGTAACTGCCTAAAGTTGCATATACTTCTGATCCTTCTCCACAAAAGTAGTTTGTATAACAACAAAATGAGAAGGGACACAGTCCATATTCCAGAGGAGAGAATTAACCTCTTCTTACCTCAATGTTCCCTGACATCAAGGGGAATAATAATATCTAACTCAGAATTATGGGGAAGACTAAATGAGATAATCCCTGGCACTTAGAATGGTGCTAGACAAAATGTAAGTGTTTAGTGAAAGTTATTATTAATATAAAATCAGAAAGATTAAAATTTGCATGGGCCACCATGGCTCACGCCTGTAATCCCAACACTTTGGGAGGCCGAGATGGGAGGATTGCTTGAGCCCAGGAATTTGAGACCAGCCTCGGCAACATGGTGAAACCCCATCTCTACAAAAATTACAACAATTAGCTGGATGTGGTGGTGCACATCTATAGTCCTAGTTACTCAAGAAGCTGAGAGGTGGGAGGATCGTTTGAGCCCAGGAGGTCAAGGCTGCGGTGAGCCATGATTGCACCACTGTCCTCCAGCCCGGGCGACAGAGTGAGACCAAAAAAGTTGCCATGGAATTGTAGTAAGGGTTATGCTGAAATAATAATGTTCAGCTGCTGCTCAGAAGTCAAGGTAAGACTAGAATAGAGAATACAGAAACAGACCCACATGTATATACAACCACATGGTTTTTAGCAAAGATGTTACTGCTGTGTAGTGAGGAAAAGATGGTTTTATCAATAAAAGGTACTAGATGGGTTGGATAGCCATATGGGGAAAAAATTGGTTTTGACCCCTACCTTATACCACACATAAAAATGAATTCCATGTGGCTCATAGGTCTGAGTATGAAAGTAACACATTAGCACTTCTAAAGATAACATAAGAAAAATAACCTTATGACCTTGGTGTAGGCAAAGATTTTTTAAGTGGAGCACAAAAAGCATAAGCTTTAAAGTAAAAGGCTGATAAATTAGATTTTATTAAAATTAAGAACATGCGTTCATCGAAAGACATCATTAAGATTGTTGAAAAGGGTGCGGTGGTTCATGTCCGTAATCCCACCACTTTGGAAGGTGCAGGCAGGTGGATCCCTTGAGGTGAGGAGTTCGACACCAGCCTGGCCAACATGGTAAAAACCTCTTTCTACTAAAAATATAAAAATTAGCCGGGCGTGGTCATACATGTCTGTAATTCCAGCTACTGGGAAGGCTAAGGCACGGGAATCACTTGACCCGGGAGGTGGAGGTTGCAGTGAGTTGAGATTGCACCACTGCATTCCAGCCTGGGCAACTGAGTGAGACTCTGTCTTAAAAGAAAAAAAAATTGTTGAAAAGGCAAGCCACAGAGTGGGAGAAGATATTTGTAATACATATATCCAGCACATGACTCTTACCAATGTATTATATAAAGACTTGAAGAGGCACTTCATAAAAGAAGATAACCAATGGTCAAACACATGAAAATATCTTAAGTCCAGAGGGAAAATGGAGATGAAAACCACAATAAGATACTATTATGTTCCCACCACAATACCTAAAAGTTTTTAAAGCTGACAATGTTAGTGAGGGTGTGGAGCAATTAGAACTCTCATATACTGCTAGTAGGAGTGTAAGTTGCCACAACTACTTTGGGAAACCATTGTACAATATGTAATAAAGCTGGGTGGATTCATAACTCATGGCCCAGCAGTTTTAGTCTTAAGTATATACCCCATAGAAAAGTGTATATATGTACAGGAACATTCATCGCACCATCACTCATAATAACAAAAAACCAAAAACAATCTAAGTGCCTGATAACAATAAAATTAATAAATTGGGGTATACTCTTACAATGGAATATTACATAGCAACAGAGTGAAGCAAATTCAAAACACAACATGATGAATATCAAAAACGCTATGTTGAGCAAAAGAAGCCAGACAAAAAATAGATATATACCATATGAATCTAGTTATGTAAAATACAAAGAAAGGTGAAACTGATCAATGATTATATAGAGGTCAGAAAAGTAATTATCTTTGGTGACTGTAAAGACTGGGAGGAGGCATGAGAAAAGCTTCTGGAATTCTGCATACGTTCTATTTCTTGGAACTGGGTGGTGGTTACCTAAGTATATTTACTTTGTAAAACTTCATTGAACTGTATGCTTAATGTTTGTATGCTTTATGTATTTCATGCCTTAATAAAAAATTTTATTTTAAAAAAATGAAGGAGTACAAAAAAAATGGAAACAACCCAAATGTGTCTGCAGCCAATGAATGGATAATTTAATATGGTATATCCATATAATAGAATATTATTCATTCATAAAAAGAAACGAAGTACACGATACAACAGGGGTGAACCTTGAAAATAAACTAGGTGAAAGAAGACAGCCATAAAAGAGCACTTTGTATGATTCCATTAATATGAGATGTCAGAACAGGTACACCTATAGAGACCAGAAATAGATTAGTAGTTGCCTGCGGCTGGGAAGGTTGGGAGGCAATAGGGAGTGACTGTAAACAGATATGGGCTTTCTTTCTGGGGTGATGAAAATGTTCTAAAATTTGTTGTAGTTGTGGTTGCACAACTTTGTGCCTATACTAAAAACCATTCAGTTGCACACTTTGAGTGAGTTGTGTGGTATGTTAATGAAATCTCAATAAAGCTGACATGAAACAAAAAGTTAAGAGATACTGGTAACTGTAATAATGATTGAAACATTCTTAATCATAGCTTTAGGAAAAGGCTGCACCACCGTATGGTCCTTTGGTATGATAGGTGAGCATATTGTTACTGGAGTCAGACAATGTTCTAATCCTGGCTTTGCCATTTACTGACTGTGTGACATTGGGCAAATCATTTAACCTCTCTGAGTCTGAATGTCTTCATCTGTAAAATGTAAATATTAATAGTACCTACCTCATAGAACTTTTGTGAAGATTATTCATTTAATCAAGAAATAATTGAGTGTATTTATATGCCAGCCACAATAAATAAAACTATTGTTATCATCCAGGAGATATTGCATCTAAAGAGTCTTAAATCCATTTTAGTGAGAGAGGCTACAAGTGAACTTGATCATATGTCATGAGAACAGGACATCTTTCCCCTACTATACCACATCCATATCTATTACAAAATACAAAAGTCATGTTCAAGGCCAGGTGGGGTGGCTCACGCCTGTAACCCCAACATTTTGGGAGGCCGAGGTGGGAGGATTGCTTGAGCCCAGGAGTTCGAGCCCAGCCTGGGCATAGTGAGACCCCGTCTCTACAAAGAATTAAAAAATTAGCTGAGCATGATGGTGCATGCCTGTAGCCCCAGCTGCTCAGGAGGCTTAAGTGGAAGGATCACTTGAGCCCGAGGAGGTGGAAGCTGCAGCGGGCCATGATCGTGCCACTGCACTCCAACTTGGGTGACAGAGCAAGACCCTGTCTCAAAAACAAACAAACAAACAAAAAAACCCAGGAAATTGAGTTATAACTAACTGATACATGGACAACTCAGAAATAGAAAGTGACCAGTAGTTAAAAGACTACTTAACAAGGTTTTCATTTCAACAAATATTTATTGTTTCCGTAAAGGAATTACTTTCAGTCATGTTGAAAATCATACTATGTCTGCTTACTTGTTCTACTTATCAAAATGTTTGTTCTGCAGAATGAATGTGTAATCTTTTAAAATTAAATTGAGAGCGCTTGTAGTCTATAGGTGTTGAAAAAGAAGCAAGTATGAGTTTGCCAAGTACCTGATGCTAAGGGGCAAATCTCCATAATGCAGTGGTTAGGAGCTCCGGTTTTGGAGTCAGACCTTGATGCAAGGTGTCTGACCTCCCTGGGTCTCAGTTTCTTTATCTGTAGAAAGAGATTCGTCTCATAGCATTGGAAGATTAAATGAATTAATATAATGAAGTGCTTTAAAAAGTAAGCAGTCAATATGCCATTATTATGAGACCACCAGTATGGTGGATTCTCATAACCACAGGCATACATAAATTATGTATATAATTTCTTGTTAACTTTTGTGACGTCTTGGGGAGTCAGAAATGGTTTCCCTTTCATGCAAATAAATTAATAAGTGAAACTGAGTGATTGGATCCAAAAGAGCTAATTGGGCATGGTGAGAAAATAACAACCCAAACGGTATCTCCAGTGTGAGAGAAAAGCCACTAAAGGTTTTTGTCACCGGAATATAAAGCGGTAAGCTTTTGCCTTTCAGAATTCTAGGTAAATATGAAAGTTCTTTCAATTTCTGATGTAAGGAATGCTGGGATTGGATTAAGCAGTTAACAGTTAACATTTAGTTTATAGGCATTTTAATACACATAGTTGTTTTATATTTCTTTAAAACATTGAAATTATATATCTCTTGTATATTTGGCTGGTAGAGACTAGTAATTATGTCTTGTTAATAGAGGGACTATTTTTTTTTTTTCTTTTTGAGATGGAGTTTTGCTCTTGTTGCCCAGGTTGGAGTGCGATGGTGCTATCTTGGCTCACGGCAACCTCTGCCTCCCGGGTTCAAGCGATTCTCCTGCCTCAGCCTCCTGAGTAGCTGGGATTACAAGCATGCACCACCAGGCCTGGCTAATTTTGTGTTTTTAGTAGAGATGGGGTTTCTCTATGTTGGTCAGGCTGGTCTCCAACTCCTGACGTCAGGTGATCCACCCGCCTCAGCTTCCCAAAGTGCTGGGATTGTAGGCGTGAGCCACCATGCCTGGCTGGGAGTTTTAAAAAATAGAAAAATCCACAAATGAATGAAAATACGCCACAATTCTGTTTTTAGACCTAGACCTGGGGGAAACCATTGTGCTGGGATTCCACACACGCATTCCCTGCACAGCCTCAGACATAAGAAAGACTAGGTCCCCATACTGGCCATATGTGCCGAAGCCCATAAAAGAGATGACGACACATGCCATGACCTGCTGCCTACTGCAATTACATTTCTGGCATGAAAATAGTTGTTTCCTGTTCAGAATAAGTATGCCCAGTTCTCTGCTACTTCATTTACTAAGTTCACCTTTATAGAGCTTGCCTGCGAAATGCTTTAGTCACCATAATCCACCAGGAGAATTGACCAATAAGCTGGCATCAATTTACTGCCTCCTGCTCAGGCTGGCCAGTAGTGCTGTTTCTTGGTGTGTGCTGGGAAGTCAAGAGGTACACAGGTGGCTGAGGTGGACATAGCGTTTTGTTGGTGTGTTTTATTTTAAAAATCCAAGACTCTTTACCAAGTAACACACTTATGATTCAAGAATTAAAGTTTACATCTAAGCAAAAAGAAAAATTCAAAATCCTGTCACTCAAAACCATTGTTACGTTCTTCATATATTTTTCTCCAGATATTTTAAAGCAGGGTTTGCATTTTTTATTTTATACTTTTTATCCTTATTGCTTTTCCCGCCTTTGAAAACTGAAAACGTTACAAAAGTGTGTAATGGATAAAGGAACAATCCCTGTATCTGCTGCCTCTAAAGATCATCACTGAGGACATTTTTATTCTGCTCTTTCTTAGCAGTAACCTTCAACTTCTGCCTCTATTGGCTTGTTGTTGTTTTAAAACTTTGAGCTAGTTTTACTTAACTGGATTTGTCCTTTTCAAACTTTTTTCTTTTCTTGGCTTCAGTCCTGCCTCTTCTCTTTTTTTCGGATGAAGAATTTTGAACATGCACAAAAGTAGAAGGAAGAGTATAATGAAACCCATTGTTCCCATCACCTAGCCCCTGTATCCCTCATTCCACAGCCAGTCCTGCTCCATTGCCAACCCACCTATACCCCAGGCCTTATTACTTTGACCTGCTCACTTTATAATGACCTTCTAGGGTCCTTCGCAGTCCCTAGGACTTCACTGTCTTTTGGCTTTGAGTAAGGACCAAGTGCCTGCCCTGCTGCTCTCAGAGCTTCTCTGGAGCCTGTGCTCTGTCCCAGGCTTGACCGGCTGACCTGGGCTTTCCCCACTCACTGCTGAAACGCCTGGGAATTCCCAGACGTTGAGTGCGCCAGCCTCACAAGTTCAGCTCCTCATTCTCTTTCCTGTTAATGAAGAAGGCCATTGCTCAAGTCATTTGGAAGAGAAAAAGTGGAATTTACTACCTGGGTGTTCCTCATCCGTGCTGTTCGTATAAATTTAAACTTAGATGCCTGAGAATTACATTGAACATGACAAAAATGGCTTTGTGGGCAGTTTAGTTGAATACTTGCAGATTGATAGAGCCCTTAGTAATAATGAAGGGAAAAGGTTCTTGAAGCTGCTTAGTTCCAGAAGATGAGCTCACCAGTTAAGGAGTTTGCAACTAAAGGTCCTCATTAACCTCTTGCTGGATGGCAAAGAGGAAAAAAGAAGAAGAAAATCCAGACTTTTCAAATCCTGACCTTTGGGGAGACCTAAGAAGAAGTCATCCTATGCTACCCCCTCCTCATGGTGGGTTCCTGCATTTCATTCAGATTTACTTACCCCAGATTTTTTTTTTCACTTCAGCTTCTCTTAAGTTTGTAAAATATCCTCAAACCATCACCACGTCATGGCCATGGAGTGCTGCCATGGCTTGCTATACTGGTGGTCAGCTTTTGTCTGAGATTACATAACGAATACCACATGGAACTGGAAGATGCCAGCGTTTGAGTTGTCCCTCTTACCTAGCAACCCAATCAGTGTTTCTCAGAGGGAATGTGCTTATCCCAAGTAAAAGGTGGAGTTTATTGTGTGGCCACAAGGTGATCCAAGCCCAATTGAGTCTGTCTCCAAAATTCAGTAGGATCATGCTAAGGCCAGGGCCCGCATCCTGGCTGCATGAGCTGCCCTAAGTAAGGCCCCTCATCGCTGGTGCCGTTTGAACAGTGGAACGTCCCTTTCGCTAAGCCCTCTTGGTTGGATTACCTTTTCTGAGCTTCCAGAATACTGTTTTGTATCTCTGTTGAGGCTCCTGTGTTGGGAAAACTGGCCACAGGGTCAAGAGGGGTGACCCAAGCCAGAGCATTGTGTTCCCATCATAGACTGGATGGAAACCAACCTGAGGGACAGGAAATCCAACATCTGTTCTATCTGTCAGGGTGTCCAGCAGGTTGTACTTCTGATTGTGGTCTTCAGGCTCTTTGTTTTTGTTCGGTATGACTGCCGATGGCATTAATAGAGCCATGGTCTGCAGAGTGGGTGAGGTGGCAAAGTGAGAAAGTGAGTATGGTACATTCAAGTTACCTTTCCACTTAGCACTCCCTGGTGGCTTCCCATTGCACTTGACGTAAAGAATGCCTCATCCTGACCCAGCAGGGCAGCTCTCCTCAGGGCCCATCCACCTCACTAGCCTCCCTGCTTCCAGTTCTTTCCTGCTTTCCAGCCATCTTTCTATTCCTTAGACACAGCAAGCTTGCGCCCATCCCCCGTCCTTCGCTCTGGCCCTCCTGCCTGGGATGCTGTCCCCCAAGTCATCACATGACATGGTCTTGTTTAGACCCACAGGTCTCAGTCCTCAGAGACACGTTTTCATTACTAATGAACTCTAAAATAGGCTCCAGACATTCTCTGTTTTATTTTCTGCAAAGTCCTTTTTACTATCTAAGTAATCTTGTCATTTGTTTGTTTGCTTGTTGCCTTTCTCTCCCCACTAGACTGGAAGCTTGACATGAGAAGGGACCTCATCAGTTTTCTTGTATGTCTGCAGTGCCTAGAAAAGGACTGGTACATAGTAGGAGCTTAATAAGTATTTGTTGCCTGGCTGATTGAATGAATGAAGATGGTTATTAGGAAGATTATAAGGTAATTGAAAGCCAAACCATGTGGTTGTTTAGCCTGAAGGAGAAAAGTCCCAGGGGCCATATGCTGGCTGTCTCAGTAAGTAAAGCTGATGCTACCCTAAAAGCACCTAGCCCTGCTTCACTTCTTTCTCTTAGCCAGATTGCTGTCTTCCAAGGAGATGGGCTTGTTCTGGGCACCCTTATGAGCCAGAACTGGAGCCAATAAGTGGAAACTCTAGGGAGACATATTTTGGCTTTAAAAGAGAGAAAAAAATAATAATAATTGCCACTTTACCTGAGGACGTAATGGGCTTCACCAGACAGCAGTGAATTTTAAGTCACCTGAGGTATACATATGCAGGCACAGGCTGGGTGCTCTCTTGCAGACCTGGTGTGGAGAGGGCTCAGCACCTGCATGGGCAGTTAGGCAGGGTTTACAATCCTTTCAGCCCAGAGCAGCGGGGGGCCTGCCCTATATTTTTTGTTACTTTCTTTTTCATTCAGTAAATGTCAATCACTGTGGGCCCAGCCCTTTTCCTGCCCATCATGCTGATTACAGAGAGTCAGGAGGTAGTTCATGATCCACATGTAGTAAATGGGGGTGAAAGAGTTGAGAAGCTGTAGGAAGACACAGAAGGGATTGAGCCTGGTCTAGGTCATCAGGGCAGGCCTGCCGGAGGAAATG
This sequence comes from Pongo pygmaeus, assembly GCF_028885625.2. NCBI lineage: Eukaryota > Metazoa > Chordata > Mammalia > Primates > Hominidae > Pongo > Pongo pygmaeus. The sequence continues at coordinate 132,824,195 of NC_072384.2, forward strand.
ACTTTAGGTGGTAGTTTGAAGGACCCTTGGGGGTTGCCAGGAAGAGGAATAGAACCGTGGGGAGACCCCTGGGTGTGAGCATGGGAGCCCCATCACAGTGTCTTGGGGGTGTAACTGTCATTTAAGGGATAAGGCCCAGGAGAGTCAAAACATGCACAGAGCAGACCCACATGATGAGCAGTTGGGCTGGTATCAGCTCCTTGTGAAGTGGTGCTAGAGGATGGTGTGCAGGGGAGGAGAGGAAGAAACAAGACCGTGGGATGAGATGGGTGGGCAAAAGCCAGGCCAGGCAGGCCACGGAAGCCAGGTCTGGGCTGCATGCTCAGGGCAGCAGGGCCTCTGGAGGGTGTAGATGGTGAGGCGACAGGCAGATTTGTGTTTGGAAAGGGCACTGTCTTCACTATGGAAAATGAGTTTGAGAAATGGCAGGGAGAGCAATAGGAGGTTGTTAGATATTTCTTAGAAGAAGCCATGGTGGCCTTGGCCAAGGTGACAGTGGCGGAAAGGAAGACATATGGGCAGATGTGAGAGATGTATGGAAGGGAGAGTCAGAATGATTGATCGACACAGGCCTGAGAAAGTCCCAGGTTTCTTCTTGGTTTAGGCAAGCATGGGTATCACTTTTGGTTTAATGGAGGTGATCCCACTTCCTGGGACAGGAAACACAGGGAGAGAAATGGTTTTGCTGACAGTAGGGGCTTACGGAGGTATGTGTGTGATGTGACCGTGGGACAGCTGAGTGACAATTCTCAGTAGACTTTGTACACATCAATCTGAAGCTCACAGAAGTCTAGGCTGGTGATACACAATTAGAAGACCAAAGCACGGAAGTGAGGTTTGAATCCCCGGAAGTAGATGAGACAATCTAGAGAGAAGAGGTAGAATTTAAAGAGAAAGCAGCCTGGGGCAGAGCACAGAGGCTTGGCACGCCACACGCGAGGGACACGGAGAGGCAGAGAAACTCCAAGAGGAGCAGACATGGAGCTTAGACACCCGGAGTGGGGCCCAGAGCTAAGGAGGAGTGTCTCAAGGTGCTGGGTTGGGGAGGGTGCAGAATCACCAGGCTTCGGATGCTGCTATAAGGTCAGGCCTACAAAGGTTTGGTTTAGTGCACAGAGGTTATTAGTGACCTAGACAAAGCAGTTATTTTTTGCTGATGAAGTATATCAAAAGGCTTTCCAGGCATCACATGTGCCTTAGTCCATTCAGGCTGCTATAACAGAATACTGTAGACTAGGTGGCATAAAGAACTAAAACAACAGATTTATTCCTCACAGTCCTTGAGGCTGGGAGGTCCAAGATCAAGATGCTGGCAGATCCAGTGTCTAGTGACAGCCCACTTTGTGGTTCATAGAACAGCACCTTCTCATTGCGTCCTTACGTAGTAGAAAGAATGAGAGAGCTGTCTGGGGTCCCTTTTATAAGGCGCTAATCCTGTTTGTGAGGGATCTACCTCTGAGGCCTGATAACCTTCCAGAGGTCCGCCTCCTAATGCTGTCACATTGGGGATTAAATTTCAACCTGTGAATTGGTAGGGAGTGGGGAGACCGGGGGGAACAAATATCTATCACAACACATAATATTGTTTTATGTGAGGAGTGTCCTGCTGATGTCAAGAAGAGCCTCTGTCACCACTGTGACCACTGTCCAGTCTCAGCAATGGGTAAAAGTGAATGAAGTGACCCAAGTCTGGAAGGCCTTATCTCACTGCTGGTAAGGGAAGGCCCCACCTATAGTAGGTGGCCACCCTGGTTGTGCTCATTCCTGGCACAGGCCTCTTGAGTCGTTCAGACAGTCTCTGTACTACCAGCTAAAAATGACTATAAGCTAGAAATTTAGAAAGGAGTGGTTTAGATTTTAAAGAGCTTGTTCATCTAATTAAATAGAACTGGAGCTAATGGCTTAGTGGTTGTTCTGTAATCAGGCCCTGCTACAAGTGGTCAAGGAGACTGACAACGGGAACCAAAAGAGCCTGTAAGGACAGGAGTGTGGCTGTGAACATGGCTGGAAAGAGTCTCTGCCAGAACTTCTGAATCCAAAGCTGAGAATGTGGCTTCCATGGAGTTATGAGAGATAGGGAGGGATTTTGAGCTGTGGCCCACTGAGATGAAAAATTGGGTTGTATCATCTTCTTCTGGAGTTGCAGTGACAGTGTATGGCGAGGGGTAATAAAAGGAGCAAAGGATCTGAACCCAACCTGGTTTTGAGTCTGGGATTTCTTACTTTTTAGCCAGGTAACTGGAAAAGTGACTGAGAAACTCTCTGCATCTCAGATAATTCATCTGTGCAAAACAATTTGCATAGCTGTAAAGTTAGCTTGTGTATGGAGCCCCTAGCACAGAGGAGACATTTAATAAATGATCACTCCTGCTATCTTTATTATTATTATTATTATTTTTCTTCTTCGTGAGATGGAGTCTCACTCTTGCTCAGGGTGGAGTGCAGTGGCATGATCTCGGCTCACTGCAACCTCCACCTCCCGGGTTCGAGTGATTCTCCTGCCTCAGCCTCCCAAGTAGCTGGGACTACAGGCGTGCACCACCACACTTGGCTAATTTTTGTACTTTTTAGTAGAGATGGGGTTTCACCATGTTGGCCAGGCTGGTCTCGAACTCCTGACTTCAGGTGATCCACCCACCTCAGCCTCCCAAAGTGCTGGGATTACAGGTCTTTATTATTTTTATGATCATCATTGTCTGTGTTACATTTATGTAGCTGTTATGGATCACAAAACACTTTCAGATGTCCTCACTGATTGCAGTTTAGCTTACTCCCATACACTTGAGTTATCACACGGGTGTATGTGTGGCCCCATTAGACCGAGAGCTCCTTAAATGGATGGGTCCTCACTCACAGATGTCTAGTGCGGGCATAAACTAGAGGATCCATGTGAGGAAGCACTTCCCCTACCAGAACTCTTCAGAAAGAGAGCAGGTGGCTTCAAGAAGATGTCAGCTTCCCACCCTTGAGGATATAGCAGGGGCCACCTGGCAGGGACACTGTGGGGAAGTGGCTACACTGGTTGGAAGGCTGGCTTTAAAGAGATGGTTTCTGAATCCTGCTTTATAATCTATTAGTGTTTTAATTGGATGAAGCAGTTCTGATGTCCTGTCAAGTTCATTCAAAGGAGTGTTTGTACTCATCTAAGTTTGTGGACCCTGGGCAAAGTGAGCCAGACCCGGCTGCCCGGGGGATCCTTCCTCTCTCTGCTCTAACTGCTCTTTAAGCACACATGCTCACCTACTCCCTGGCAGATGAAAGTTTTAAATTTAAAAATATTTTACAAGAATGCTTTTATATGAAAGACAGTATCTTTTAAAATATCAAATTTGTCTTAAACATTTTGGCAGCATATGCCATGTGACTTTTGGATTTATAGTTTCTGTTTCATAGAATAAAACGTTCAGTGCCACCACCTCAAGAGTTCTGCAAGTTCACGTTATGTAAACATATATAATAAAATATTTACTTAGGGTTTCCATAAAAAAGATTCAAAGCAGAGAATAAGAGAGCTTCTCTTTGCTGGTTTCAGAGGCTCTGCTGGGAATTCTGAGTGAAATTTAAGCCTCTTGAATATGTTTTGATTGGCCTTCTTCATATTTTATCTCCTGTAATGAACTCTTTGTCAGTTTGTCAATTTTGACTAAGGACAGAAAGTTCATGTGTAGTAACACAGAGACTGAATTTAAAATTATGGTTTATATCATGATGTAATAATCCTCTCTCTTGTCCTTCAGTCAATATTTACCTGTTAGGCCAATATATTATAATGCTGACTTCAAAAGAAGACACTTTATTTTACCTTCTCTAAGTGTTGGTTTTAGATACTTGAAATATCAAAACTGGAAGTTGAGCCGTCTGAGACTCTTGGCTGAATTCACGTAAAGTTCAGTTCCTCGATCGCAGGGCAGGTTTCACTGCTCCCAGTGACCCAGCGACACAGCTGCGTGCCTGTCAGAATGAGGCAGCTAAGCTTGGCGTCATGCTGGTTCCTCTCAGCTTTCCAGACAGCCCTCTCCTCTGTGGGAAACAGATCTGTTATGTTACCCCATCGCAGCCAGGATCTCTTAAGTGGACTTAAGTATTCCTTTATGTATTACAGCTACAGGATTGGGTGGAAAAACCCGAAGAATGCCCTGTAGGAAGGTGGTCTCTGAGTGTCATACCAGATGAAAAATAGGGAATCTTAAATTCTTTTCCTTGCCTGAACCCCTTTTTTTAAGCACCCCATGTTTAAGCATTTTTCCATTTTAAAAACTGAGGGAAGAATTATCCCCCAGTGAAGGAGTAGGAGGATAATAAGTAGCTACACAGTTTGCAGATAAAATGTGTGATACCTTAGGACTGATCATTCAGGTCACCAAAGGAGCAAATGGTACTGTGTTAATAAGTTCTTCTGAGCCAACTTGGGTATGAGTCAAGACTCTGTCAGTGAGTCATAATGGAAAGGGAATTGATCCACTCATTAACTGCCAAGTCCACAGGTAGACTAGTTTCAGGCTCAGCTGGATCCTGAAGTTCAAATGAGGTCATAATTCTTCTTTTCTTTCTTAGACTATTATTTTCTGTATTGGCATGATTATGTAGCATAGATGTTTCCTGGCAGCTCCAGGTTTATGTGGTCCTTAGTGCCTGGGATCCCAGGAGAGAGACCCTCTTTCCTGAAGTTCATATCATTTATCAAGTGTATTGTTCAACTGAAGCAAATTCAACACTATGCTTGTATCTTCCATGTGCTTCTCTCTGCCCATTGTGTACCTTTAAACTGTATACTTATTTTATTTTATTATTTTAGTTTTTCGAGACAGAGCCTTGCTCTGTTGCCCAGGCTGAAATGCAGTGGCACAGTCTCAGCTCACTACAACCTCTGCCTCCAAGGTTCAAGCAATTCTCCTGCCTCAGCCCCGAGTAGCTGGGACTACAGGTGTGTGCCACCATGCCTGGCTAATTTTTATTTTTAGTAGAGACGGGGTTTTGCCATGTTGGCCAGGCTGGTCTCAAACTCCTGACCTCAGGTGATCCGCCAGCCTCGACCTCATGAAGTGCTGGGATTATAGGCATGAGCCAATAAGCCTATATACTTATTTTACATGTATACTCTTTTTTTGTAATTTGTTCATTTTGTATATTTTCATACACACATACATGTATATGTAAGTATGTACATATGTATATACTCTTGTATGTATGTGTATATTTTTATTTTCACATACACTATATTTGATAGATGATTTACAGTATGATCAAGAATAAATCTTCAGTTTATAACCTAACTACCCTCCCTCATTTAAGGTACAGTTCTAACAGCCTTGGTCATCTGACCAACTCTCTGGTAAACCTGGTAGGGAGGGCAGGGCCTGTTAAAAGACAGCTCCACCAGGAAGGGAAGGAGCAGTTCTAAAAGGAAAAAGAAAGTGGGTCCTTTACCAGAGGGAAAAGACAAACCGACTATTGATTCATTCATTCAACAAGTACTTCTTGAGGCCCTATTATGTGCCAGGCACTATTCCAGGCCCTGGGCATACAACAGTGAACATTACACAAGAAGGCCTTATTTGCTAGAGCTTACATGGTAGGGAGAGAGACAGATAACAAACACACAAGCCGATAGAGATATGCCGTGATATCTGGTAGTGATGAGAGCTCTGAAGAAAGACCACGGTAGGCAGCAACAGGTGTGGAGTAGGTGCTTTACAGTGCAGGTGGAGAAAACGGTTGAGGGGTGGTGGGGAGTTGGAGGAGGCAGACAGGTGGAGGAAATGGGGGGAGGGGGGTCGAGAAATCTCTTCTCATTTGGGTATTCTCTTTCAGTTGACCCAAATAAAGTAAGGAAGATTTTGATAGGCAGATCCTGTTAAGACTATCCCAAGCATAGGAAAAAGTATGAGCCAAGCCAACATCTAAATGGCTTGAGGGAAGATCTGTTCAAGGAATGGAAAGAGGTTTCCCATGGCAGCTGCATACAGAGCATGTGAAGGATGGGGCTGAGGCTGCTTGGGGTGTGACCCTGCAAGGACATGAATAACAGGCTAAGAGTACCTTTCCCAGACCCACATTTAGAAAGATCACAGCAAAGTGTGGAGGGCTGGGTGAGGGGGCACAGAGGCGAGGTAGGGCAGCCAGGTGTGGGCTGAATAGGGCAATGGCCAGAGGGAATGGGAAGGAACAGCAGAGCTTTCAGAGGCTTCATCTGCAGGATTTGGGGATTAATTCACTTCTAGTGACCTAAAAGGATTTGTTCATCACCCAGAATGAGCCATATCTTCTTATGTTTACTGAAAGATAAGAAGCCTTTAGAAATGGGAAACATCTTGGGAGAGTGGTTAGTCTTGTTTATTCACAAGAACAATTTCATCATCTTTTGCTATACAATGAGGAAAGCAACAATAGTGCGGGTCACAGAGGGGAGGTGGCCAAAGAAGGAAGCAAGCAAGACTGGATGTGTCACCTAACTGCAGGTCCTGTGGCCTCTGGGAGTGACATACATTCTAGGAAAGGACTCCTGGGAGAGAATGCTGTGGCCTTCCACGCCAGCCTGATAGTCCTTCTCGTGCATTTACAGGCAACTTCGAAGTGGGAGTTCACATTGCCGACGTGAGTTACTTTGTTCCAGAGGGATCTGATCTGGATAAAGTGGCTGCCGAGAGGGCCACAAGCGTCTACTTGGTTCAAAAGGTAAAAATCCGTCTCTAGTTTCTTTTTTCTTGCTTTGTTTATTTGTTTGTTTTCCTGGAAAAGTGTGTGCTTTCTGTTATTACATGTTCTCCGGAAAGAGAAGCCAAAGGAAGACACAGGTGTTCATCTGAGGCCTCATCCCAGAGTGGCCCTGCTATATAAGTAACTGACAGATACTCAGCTTCAGAAAGAAAGGAGGCAAAATACCTGCTTTCAAACGATTGTTCTAAAGCAGGGCTCGGCAAACTCAGCCCACACCAGCCACTAGTTTTTGTAAGGTTTTATTGAAACTCAGGCACATGCATTTGTTCATGTATTGTGGCTGCTTTCACACTACTTCAGCAGAGTGGCATGACGATTTCCTATTACTGTAGGCCCTTTAAGGAAATGTTTTCAACCCCTGTTCTAAAAGGTGGGAGCCAGTCTGGTCCTGACCTGCCCATTACAAGATAGCTATGGGAGTCTCCGAGATGGAAAAGCGAAGGGAGTTGAGGAGGAGTCTGAGCTTTTCCCTCTCATCCTGACTGCACCACTCTTGGTTAGTTACTAAGTGTCTACAGACCTCCCTAGACTCATCTGTAAAATGAAGGGATTGGACAGATTCATCTCAAAACATCCCTTCCATTCTGTGTACCTGTACCTGGCACTTTCAATAGGTAACCATGAGAATCCATTCCTTTAACATATATGTATTGAGCACCAGTTATCTGATGGACACTGCAGTAGGCCTCAGAGAAAGGGGTTAATAAGAGACCAAGCATGAGTAAGTTCTGCCCTCCACACTGTGGTTCATGAATTCTGCCAGGTTTCTTTCTCTTCTTTCCCTTCTCTGATCCTCCGCTCATTTGCTCGTCTTCCTTCTTTGGCCATATCTGGACTTCCACTTCCTTTCTAGCTTTTTAAAATTTGGCGGTCCGGTTTGGGATTCTACCTATACTAGCTTGAGCCTTCCTGCCTCCCAAGCCGATGCCCTAGGACATGATTCTGGTATTTACTCATTGACCGCCCTAAGGTCAGAGGAGTATCCCCACCATCCACCCTAGAATGCACCACCACAGGTGCATTCTAGAATTTCTGGGCTCCACTTCTAGCAAAGTACCTACTTGATGTTCACAAAGGTATTGGCACTTCTGGAGCAAAAGCTATCCAGGAAAACCTAAAAGTTTCTAGGATTTCTGGTATTTACCAAGTGTTACTGAGAGTTCCTCTCATGTTTTCAACTTGTCCACCCTGAAAACTAACCTCTCAAAAGGGAAGAGACTAGTCTAGGCTGTGAGTGCAGCCATATCCTCTAGGGGCTGAAGATCCTGTTGCCTGTGGCCCAAGTTTAGTTCCCCAGTGTAGCTGAGCTTATCAGTTGACAGTGATGTCTTCCACCCCATGATGGAAATCACCCTGTCTGAGACCCTTTGCTCCTGCTACAAAGGGAGCTAGCCTAGATGGGCTCTCTTGTCCCAAAGGAAAGCCAGAGCTATTATCTACCATAGCCGCCTTCAATATGTGGAGGCTCTACCTAGGAAGACTTGGCACCTCCTCTCCCCTGCCCCAGAACAGTACTTTCTGGATCACTGAAACCTAGAATATTTGAGGAAAACCCTAGCTCCACCTGCTCCAGGAGAATTGTACAGCCGATTCCTTCAGAAGTACAGCTTTGCCTATCATTCACATTAGGTGATCAGAACCACCTTGTACGTGTTTTCTGCCATCCCATAAATAAGAATAGTGAATAGAGAGGGAGACAGAGTTGATCAGAGCCAGGAAATTCTGAGTCAGAAGCTGTGTGATCATCAAAACCCCGTTCCAGGTAACTGTGTCATGGGCAATAGGTAATCTCTATGCACAGTGATGCCTGAAAGACCCAACACCTTCAGTGACCAATTAGTGAGAATAGCTAGCTGTGTCCTCATCTGAGCAGGGGGAATTCCGTACCAGACCTTGCTTGTGTCAAACATACTGTGTCCCTACCTGACCTCTGTGGCTGGCCTAAGCCTAAATGCAATGTTTAAGAACTTCTCTTTGCCCCCCAACCCCTCACAATGTCTATGACACCTGAGTCCAAGCTCTGAGCAGGTATAGGCAGCTTAAGAGAATGCAGCGCAAACTTCTGACCCACAAGTATCTCTCTTGAGCACACGGGGCTTCCTCCCTGACCCCCATGGCCATGAAGCCACGGCCATGCACCAGCTGCTACGCTCTCCTTTTGTAACCAGGAATTACTTTTCAAAATCAGAAAATGAAAAAATCAAATTGGGTTAAGTAATTAAGCATGTTTCCTTTTCTGTTTCCTTTGGTTTTGTGTTTGTCACAGTTCTAGAATTTCTCTGTGGGACTACAGAGTTGGAGCTCTGCTGCTGAGTTGTGAAAGTGGGGAGCTGGGTGGAGGAAGGGCCCGCATGCCTCTGCTGCCCGGCACTGCCTCCAGCTTGGCAGGCACAAGTGGCGCCGGCCCGCAACCTTGGACAGCAGCAGCTGTGCGCTCTGATTCCTTTGAACCGCTGCTCTGACCTTTCATCCTACTCGGTTTTGTTTCTTAAAGGACTGTGTCCAGGAACTTTTCTGCTGTTTTCACTTTACTTTGCCTATAAAGGTCTTCTGAAAAGCTGGATGAGCTGCATTTCCGCCCTCCAGATTCTCTGCTTTCTCACTTGGCACAATGATTTCTCCTAGCTTCATCACACAGGGGAAGGGGGGCTGGGGTTCCAGTTGGTTTCCCATCTATAGGGAATGTGGCACTGATTTCATTCAGATCTGTAAGTTACTGATGCCAGAACTGCAATCTTAGCTCGTTATCTAAACTCTAATTGGGGGATTAACCCGTGGAGTAGGACAGTATACAGTGTAACAGGTCTTGGGTCCAAATACCACCTCACTGACTTTTTAAATGAAATTCTTTTTGTTGAGATTTTGCTCACAGTAATAAGTATTTTGTTATTCTTGTTAACAATAGGGTATAATCAGGTGGAAATATAAATTTAAGTAGTGTCCATTTAAATATCAGGAAAAAACTTTTTGACGAAAGATGATTCCTTTAGACAAGGGGACACCTGCCCACCTGAACTTTGGCCTGTCCTTCTCAGAAGGACACAACATTTGCTCAGTTAATGCCTCTCAACTGTCTTCTTTGGGAGATAAATATAATGTAATTGCAAAGTTTAAAGTAATTTTAGAAAATAAGCAAATTAAGCTTTAAAAGTAAAAGAAAACCTAAACAGTTGAAACCTAAACCTAAATTTTCTGCCTATTGGCCCAAGCATTCATGTTATTTTAGGTGCAAAACAGCTCAAGTGAAAGTTCGCCCATAAATCTCTACGATATTTTATTGGTACTGCTTTATAATAGAGATCAAAGATGGGGATTGGAAGCCTGTCTTAATGTAGAGTCCAAAGAGTTTTAAGATGTTTCTTTCTGACACCAGCAGGTTGTCAGAGTGTTGATGTTTTGTTAACGTCAAACTGTGTAGCAAAGAGTTGATCAAATTCTGAATTCATGGAAGTGTTGATATGGAAAAGAAAACTCTTTAAACAGAGATGTTGGCTGGCAAGTGAATTAATCTGTTTCCTTTAAGTTATTTCAGTGTGTAAGTGGGGAGCTAGTTGAGTGTACCTTGTTGTTAAAACCTCGAAGTCCTCGGAGAAAAGGGGGAAAAGTCACCAATTCTCAGACTGCATATATGGGCTGTGATGGCCAATGGGTTATCACACTGAAGACCTGAGGGAGTGTGGGTGGGGAGCCGGCAAAGGCCTGGGCTGAAAGGGGCAGAAGAGGCCCGGCAACCCCTCCAGGTAGTGGAGAAGCGCCTATGACTTGGCTTGTGGGCATCTGGCTCCCACGTCACTGCTAGTCCTTCCTGCTCCTCCTTGCCTGAATGATTGATTCTTCCCTTCTGTGGCCCTTTGTGTTGGTCACAGGGCTGTCCTGGCTAACCTGCTGCTGAACTTGGCCAGCCTGCCCGCTGTGGCTTTAGCAGATGTTTCTGCTCTCTGAGGCTAATATAAGATTTTATAGTCTTGTTGGTACCCCCACCCAGCTGCCTTGGGCAGTGGTGTATTTACCCAAATAATCAATTTCTCTCTACTCTCTCAAGACCTGGTCCAGAATGCTTAGAAAGTCAGTGTCCTATCATCACTGTCCCTTTTCTCCACGGCCAGCTCTTAAGCTCTGCCCTGACTCAACTTTGGTCCTGGCCCCAAAGCATGCTTAAGAGGACTTAGCATCCTTCAAGCCCCATTTCCTTTTCTGCTGCCTGAAGTGCTTATCAGTCTTCATCCACTTGGTATTTATTGAGTACCAGCCGTGTGTCATGTTCCAGGGATGTAAAGATGGGACAGATTCTGGTTTTGCCTTGGGGAAGCAGAGGAGGTGGACAGGTAGCAAACACTTGCAATGCCTCAGGCTACCTTCAGGTACAGAAATGCCCCAAAAGGTGAGGAGGTGTTAGAGAAGAGAGAGAGGTTGTATCTGCCTGGGCTGGTGGTGGGAGATGAGCTTCTGCAAGGTCCAAGAAGGCTTCACAAAGCAATCGTGTTTTGAACAGTTTCACATTTTGAGTAGAAAATTTCTAGATAGACAAAAATGGGCAGAGAGGGCATTCCAGGCAGAGGCTAGAAAAAGCATGGAACGTTCAAGGAGCAGTATGCAGTTTGGAATTCTTGGGGTGTGAGTTGTAGAGAGAGCCACGGATGAGGTTACAAAGAGAAGCCTGGAGTGGTAGGCGAAGGAGCTCGGAATTTGAGGGCAAGTAGGGAAGTGGTATGGTCTCCTTCGACCAAGATAGAAAATCACCTTAGCAACTGTGGTTGAAGGATAGCAAGGCCAGAGGCAGGAAAATTGTCATCAGTACCAGGGCCTGTTCCCCCAGTCATATCCTCCTGAGGCTCTGAATAACTACCCCAACACAGAGATCTTTGCTCACAAAATCTTATGAGAGTTTACCAACGTGGTAATGTCTAAGTGGACCCCAGGAGAACTAGGACAATAGATGTCTTCAGCCTAGTGCCAGATGGACATTCTGAACAAGCAGCATTTCAGTTACTTCAAATTGTAGTTTCTTCCCAATTCTGGCAATGCATATCACACAAGAAGAAGTAGAGAGAAGCAAAGGGCAGGGAAAATGGAGAAGTTAGCTTCCCACTGTTATCTTTGCTGTCCCCTCGGAGATAGGGTCCTTCTCCTGCTTCCCCATGGGGAACTCTTGGCCGCCTGTGACCTTAGCCACTGAACATTGAGGGTCCAGGCTTTTCCAAAAACCTTTTGGCCCCATCGAACCCTCTAGGCCCTCCTTCATCCATAGGACATGCAAAAGTCCATTTGCTAAATTCAGCTCCTTAGCTATTGGGAAGGTAAAGCCAGTGTGTCCTAATATAAATGGAATTGCAGATTATCATTGAGTGGAGATTAGTAAGAAGATGCAGAAGTCTGCGGAATAAACAAGTCTTATCTAGAATAATTTCTACTTCAGAATTGTCACTGGTTTTTATCCTGAGAGAGGAAGAGAGACATATCCACACTTGAACAGTGGAAGGAGGAGAGGAAAATACTCACTTGAGAGAGTTAGAATGTCAGATCTAGGCTTGGGAAGTGATTGAATGTAGAAGGGAGAGAGAGGAGAGTGAAGAATCACAGGCTAATCCTGAGCTGTGTTCTGGGGACAGGGGTGAGGAGTGTGGGGAGACATGGGTGTGGTGTTTTGATTTTTGGTGGTTTTGAGGGAGGGATGGTCATCTGCTTCCTTGCTTATTTAACTTGGGACAGAGCGCTGCTCTTAACAGAGGTAGGAAATGTAGTCAGTGGAACAGGTGAAGAAGGGAGGAAAATGCTGAACTTTGTCTTCTTCATGTGGAGTTTGACATGTTCATGGGACATCCAGTTCATGGTGTCCAGAGGGCATTGTAGAGGTATGTGGAGTCACAAGGCCAGAGGACCAGGCCTTGGACAGGGAAGACACTCATTGTGAGATGGCAGGAGACCAGGGCACACATGTAAAGTGAGTGGGCCTGGGAGAAATTGGCCAAAGGAAAGAGCTGGAAGGTTGCTTGCAACAGATTGAGTCTGATGATCTCAGTTTTCTCTGTAAAGAAGAGTTGAGGTTTTCTGCTGAGAAAGATTGAGAAGGCAGTCAGATAAGACGTCTGAGGAGAGTAGTAACATTTTGGGACCTCATCTGAGGGGCGTGGGGAAGGAATTAACAAAGACAGGTGAAAGGCCTGCCAACCCTCATGGAGGTAAGAACTAAGACAGCTTAGCAACTCACCTCCACACGGCCCAGCAGTTTTCTCTGTCACTGCTCAGTGAGGACTTGCAGAAGTAGGAAAGGGTGATTATAAGATCGATTGTGGGGTTTGTGGATCTGGGATAGTAGAAGTGAGGGAAATAAAGAACCTTGAAGGAGTTATCCATGTGGTTCACACTGCATAGCAAAGTTAATGAGGACAAGACAGGGTAAGACTGGGGAAAAGGATCAAGGGGTCAGGGAATGTATGAACATTTGCACAGTTCTGATGATAGCCAGGAGTTTCCCATCTCCTGGAGAGACCTTTCTTTTCCAGTCAGACATGGTGTTCCACACTTATCACCCTGACCCAGAGGATCTCAGGAACCATGGCAGGCCTCATGTAGCTGACCTGTGTGCATGGACTGTTGCGCCATGGTCCAGGTGGGTCTCCCCCTGACATAATGGGACTTGGATTTGAGAAAGCAGCTGATCAGAAGGGGCTGCCTTCCTCTCCTTTCCAGCCCTCCTCCACAGGGATCCTGCTGTGCCTGGGGTTGTGGGAGAGCACATTCACAGTGACCCTGGCAGGAATTAGGCCCCATTTATGAGAGGCTGTGATGTGCCAAACCACAAATGTGATTGTAACCTCTTAATTCCTTTTCCTTTGAAACATAGAGGAATAACCATCTATTTACAAAACTATATATACCTAAAGACTGTTTTCTGTGAGAATTTCATCTGAATTCTGCTTTAAGATCTGGTAAATGTCTTTTATAAAGAATACTTCTTAAAAATTAAATATAATTATACTAACCAAAAAGTTTTAAAGTTCAGCTTTTTCATGAGCACTTAGATTGGTAACTGACCATTGCAATGTGATTAATAAAATGTCTTCTGTGTAAGATATAGGACACCACACAGTTTTTATAGCCTGCACAACCACTGCATGTGCTGGTAAGTTTTAGGAGGTTAGTAGCCAAAACAGTGTAGCTTATACTTAAAATAATAGTGTTTATGAAGTTTTTTTGTCAAGATGTTTAAATATAAGTCTCTAGTATATTTCATAAAATGTTTTATGTGATGCAGTAAACATAGAAAAAAAGAGGTGGTCCATCTCCTGGGCAGAAGCCAGTCAGTTGTCTACACACTGGAAGTGCCTACCATGCATCAGGTGTAGAGAGAGACAGGAGTGAGGCCTGGCCCTTGCTCCTGAGGTTTCAGTGTCCGTGGCACTCAAGGCACCTGAAGAAGCAATTAGGACAGTGTGGTAAATGCAGCGGAGGTAAATGCAGTGTGGTAAGAGCAGGAAGGATGGAGTAAGTGGCTGACTGTGTAGGATGGCCCCAAATCGTCTTTGAAAGAACAGGGGAGGTGTGTAAAATACAGCACACACTCTGCCTAGGGGATTCTGGATAAACCTTTTAGCAGTGGCAATGAGCTGAATCTGAAAGGAAGTACAAGAGTTTGCCAGATGTAAAATGTCCAGAAAGGTGTTCCAGAAAGAGGGACCAGCACAAGCAAGAGCTGGAGCAGCACACAGACAGGTGAAGGGGGTGCAGTGGGAAGGCCCGTGTGACTGGTGTTGCCAGTGCCCCAGGAGAGGGCCAGGGCACAAGGCTGAAGGGGATGCCTGAGCCCGCTGACAGTGCACCTTGGACACCGTGGGCTGGCCAGTGAGCTGACTTTCACTGAGCATCTTCAGTATTGTTCTACCAATAAGAAGACCAAGACTCAAAATTTTACTAACTTGCCCGAATTGTACAAGAAGCGGTGGGCCCAGGATTAGCCCCCAAGTCTCTCAGGTGGCAAAGCCTTTGCTGTCTTTCCTGCACATGCTGCTGCTGAGTCTGCACTTCACTTATTGTAGAAAGGTCTTTAGACCTTGTTGTATTTTCTTAAGTGGTGAGGCCCTTTTTGCAAATAATATCTGAACCCCAAATTCCAACATATAGAAACAGATCAGGTTTTCACTAGATAATTAGCATTCATTTATTTCATATTTAAATGTGTAACACACACCAATTAATGAAAACAGTGACTTTCTTTTTAATAAGCTCATTTATTTTGGAATACTTGCAGTTGACAGAGAAGTTGCAAGGGTAAATGTCCTCATTTAACCTTACTTACCTCTGAAAGACCCTGTCTCTATATACAGTCGCACTGGGGTTTAGGGCTTCAACATATAACTGCGGGGTGGGGGGTGGGGGGGTAGGGTGCCAATTCAGTCCCTAGGATAGCCCAAAGGCTGAGTAGGTGAAATCTTTATCATTCAACCATGAGATGATATCATATTGAAGCTTTCTCCATTTTGTGCACTATTTTTAAACAGGTGAAGATGTATCATTTTATAAAACACTTGACATATACAAGAAAATGTTAAATGTTTGGATTACGTTCTAATGCATCACAAAATAAGTTAGCAAAGAAAATATAGTATTGTCTGAACTGATAGTGCAAAAGTAATGGCAAGAAAAAAATTTCAAAAGTAGTTGTCTGTAAAAGCTGTTACCGAAGGCTGTTAGGAAAAGCTGTTACCAAAGTTATCAGGTAGTCATTAGGTTTCATACAGATGTTAAAAGACATGGTGTTCTTTAGAAATACCAAACAATTGCCAATTATTTGTTACTGGTGTGGGCCATGAGTTCTAGAATTTACTATTCCATACCAAAGATATTTACTGTACTAAAGTAGAGTACAGTTGCAGATACTTTATGCAGAATAAGAAGCCGCTGGGGTTTGTTCTGTTTCTGCCCGTAAAGAAACATAGTTTGCTGAATGTACCTCAACTACAGCATGGCCACCCTTTGCCTATCACTTCTCAGTTACCTAGCATGGGGTTACAGCGTTATCTGTGCTCAACACTGCAAGCCAAAATGGGCCATAGTAAGTGTGTTGAGTAAATGGCTAGTACTGCTGATGTTTTTAGTTAGAGAGGTGGGATGGATGGTCCGGCCATTAATCAAGAAAAATATGGGAAAAGGAACAGATAGTGGTAGATGGGAGAGAGTTTTTGAAGTATTTTCAGGAGATACAGATAGAGATATTCATTTCATCTTTGGAATAGTAGAAAAAAACAAGTAATATTTTGGGACAACTGCAAGTCATCATTTGAAAGTAAGCTGAAAAACAATTTTAAATGAAAGAGTATATCCCATTGACTCAGTTTATTATGGAACAGAAAGATCAATAAGGAGAAGAAATAATTTAGGCTTAAAAAATGGGAAAATGGATAACTAGTTGATCACAATGTTTATCTAGGAAACCTGGATGTATGACCCTTTCAGTTTTATCACTCTAGTGATATTTTATTGAAGTATTCTCTTAATGTTCCAACATGTAATTTGGTAAATTGCAGTATATTCAGTTACTAAAACATTGATTCAACCATAACAATAGCTTATTTTACTTTAACAAAACCCTGTCCAGAGTTTACACTCAACCCTTGGGCTCTTAAGTATATGTATAATTCAACTGGAGTGCTTATATCCGAAAGCACAAGTACTTCTTGAGTCTGGAGCTTCAGGTTTAGTAGGTAATACAATGTAGCTATTTTCCATTGCTTGCATTGTACTTTTGTCTTCCCTTACCAGTTCTCCTCACTTTCCCAGCTAACATTACTATTTGACTCTGGAGGCGCATGGAAAAGTATACAATAGTGTGGTCTTTCTGCAGTCTTTGGGAACAGAGCCACGTCCATCTTCAGCTTGCTCTGGAAAAGCTGAAGCTGTTCACCAAAACTCTGCCCAGCGGGCTTCTCCTAAGCGGGTTGGAGAAAGGTTCTCATGGGCCTGTGCTCTGTTTACAGGTGGTCCCCATGCTTCCCAGGCTGCTGTGTGAGGAGCTGTGCAGCCTCAACCCCATGTCCGACAAGCTGACCTTCTCTGTGATCTGGACACTGACTCCAGAGGGCAAGGTAACAACTTACACGTTTTCTTTCTCCACTTACCTCTTTTCCGTTCCATGAGTCATGAAGCACTCACCATGTGCCTGGCACTGGCTTGGGTGCCATGGTGGTAAGACAAGGGAGGTATGGAGTAGCCACCATAGAGAAATGTCAGAGTCCCTGCCTCGGAAGAGCCATCGGCCCCACTTAGAAGCCAAGACTGACCTTAAGCACTTAGAACAGGTTTCTTGTCTGTTATCAGGTGAAGGAAGAAATTGAGTAAGCAGAGTGATGCCAGGGAGGCTTATGCAGGAGACAGGGTGTAAGTGGGATTGAATGAGGATTGGCAAAGGCAGGAGGGGCAGCCCAGCCTGCAGTTAGAAGAGCAGAGCCTGTTTGGAGGAGGACATTAGGTAAAGTGGGAAGTTTACATAGGTGAGGTGAAATCAAACTGGAGAATCACAAATGAATTGTAGGTGTTAGGGTTCCTCTGAAGTGTCATGAGAAAGCTGATTGTAGAAAGGTCAGTGGTGCATCGTCGTGCAGGATGATTGGAGCGGTGAAGATGAATTAGCAAGGTAGTGCTATAATCAAGGCACAGGGTGGTGAAACCACAGACCAAGAACAGAGGAGAGAAGGATGTCAGCAGGGGTTTCTAGGCATAAGGAAAAAGATGTTTGTGCCTGTCGTCGGGATGTGCCTATGCGTATCATAGGGAACGGCACGAGAGAGATACATGAAAGAGAACTAGTCCCCTCGCTGCAACCGTAACAACTCCAAACATTCAGAAGTAGGGTCATGATTAAGTAAGCCCTGGTGCCTTCTCAGTGGAATATATGCAGTTATTAAAGTTGTTGACAGAGACCATGGAAGAACATGGGAAGTGTTTATACTGTAATATTAAATGGAAGTAAAAAAAGATATTTAATTATAAAGAGGTTCCAAATAAAGATAGAGGATCAAATACCCACATTTACTTTCATTCCCTCCCAAAACCTCACTAAAACAACAGTAAAGGGATTTTTTTTAAAGACATAAACCCACAAGGACAAAGAGAGTGGGAGAGGAGACAACAGCAACAAAATTTTGGAATCTGGGTAGCAGATGGATGAGTGTAACTGACTTAGCAGTCCTGAGAAAGCTGAATCCTGAGCCAGCAATAGAGAAAGCCAAGAAACAACCCAGTTTATGCAGCAGAACCCTAAACAATTCCGAAATTGACAGTACCAGATAATTCTAGAAAGTGGGGGAGGGGTGGGGGAGAATGAGGCTAACAACAGTATTGAAAGTTTGTTTTTAAAAATTGCCCCTCCTATAACTTAGTGGAAGATCAGAAATGTGTTCTCTAGACAGGGTAAAGTAAGAGGTGTCTGAACTAGAGGACATCAAACATGCTTGATGGCAGTGACACCTTGGGGGAGATTGAGTGGATGTTGGCATACTGAATGTTAAGAGTGTCAGCTTTCTTTTTGCTGCCAGCCCCAGAATTCTGGTCGCCAGGCCTATATCCATAAGTCGGGACATGGGAAAATCTCTGAGGAATCTGAATAGTGAGGAATAAAAATATAAAGATACTAACCTTAAGAGTTTCCCAATCAGCAGCCCAGCTGTCTTTCCCTACGGTAAAGCTTACAGACAATAAGCTTCACCCACACAATCAGAGCTTTTTAGGATTTCATTTCCATGTATGAAGAGACAACCCGAGGGAAGCTTCTAATGTGAAATAGGGAGGCTATTACTAATGCATTGTTTCAACAATAGCTTTATTTTACTTTGATGAAACTCTGTCCAGAGTTTACACTTAGCCCTTGGGCTCTTAAGTATATGTGTAATTCAACTGGAGTACAAACAAAACAGGAAAGAAGTAAACAAATAGGAAACGAAGTAAACAAACAGGAAGTAAACAAACAGGAAAAAGTAACTAGAACAAAACACACTATCAGGGAAAAGAAATTATCACATATCTTTAGGGAATTTTTTTAAAAAAGAAAGTAGCTGTATCAAAATCTTGATACTTTAAAAAGGAAACATTTGGAGGGAAAAAAAGAGCTCTTGCAAATTAAACACAGGTTAGAAGAATTAAAGATTCAAGATTCCTACTGAAAGGTAAAGTTGAGGAGTTGTCCCAAAAAGAGATAGAAAAGACAAAAAATTAGAAGACTAGTCCAAGAGATACAATATCTGTTCAATGACCGTTCCAGAAATAGAGAACAAAGTAAACAGAGGAAAAGAAATGATCAACAAAATAATTTTAGGAAATGCCCCATTCCTGGAAGATGTGATTTTCCATATTGAAAGGGTAACTGCCTAGCACAGGGGTGGAGACACATAATCAAGACACATCATTATAAAATTTCAGAACACTGTGGACAAAGAAAAGACATACAATAAAATCGGAAGTCAGAATAACTTCAGACTTTTCTACCACAACCCTAGAAATTAGATGACCGTGAAGCAAAGCTTTCTAATTTCTGAAGGACTGTGATCTCCATGCCAAAATTCTGTACCCAATGAAGCTATCAATAAAAAGGGTAGTAAAGGACATTTTCAGACATACAAGGCATCAACAAAAGTGTCCATCTCATATACCCTTTCTCAGAAAGCCACCAGAAGATGTGCTTCACCAAAATGAAGGAGTAAATGAAGAAAGAGGAAGACATGGGACCCAGAAAACAAATAATCCAATACAGGAAAGAAGTGAAGGAATCACTTAGATCAGGGCTGGCAGACTTTTCCTGTAAAGGGCCAGATAGTCAGTATCCCTGTCACAGCTACTACACTGTCCTTCAGGTCTGTCTTAAAGAAGATGCTAAGTGCCAGGTGTGGTGGCTCACGCCTGTTATCCTAGCACTTTCGCAGGCCGAGGCAGGTAGATCACTTGAGGTCAGGAGTTCAAGACCAGCCTGGCCAATGTGGTGAAACCCCATCTCTACTAAAAATACAAAAAATTAGCTGGGCCTGGTGGCGGGTACCTATAATCTCAGCCACTTGGGAGGCTGACGCAGGAGAATCACTTGAACCTGGGAGGCGGAGGTTGTGGTGAGCTGAGATCGTGCCATTGCACTCCAGCCTGGGCAGTAAGAGTGAAACTTCGTCTGAAAAAAATAAAAGAAAAGAAGACGCTAAGCTGGATCCTCTCATGGGCTTCTACATTCTGTCTGTTGGAATCAGTTGTTTTGGTTGCTATGTAGATATGTAGCTGGAAAAGAAAGGAGCATTTTAATAACTTTTTCAGATAATTGTGGCTGTTCATTTTTGTACTACACCAAACTTTAATAATTTCTCAAAAGTTGGTTGGACCAGGCACAGTGGCTCACACCTGTAGTTCCAACACTTTGGAAGGCCGAAGCGGGCAGATTGCTTGACCCCAGGAGTTCGAGATCAGCTTGGGCAACATATTGAAACCCTGTCTCTATTAAAAACACAAAAATTAGCCAGATGTGGTGGCATGCACCTGTAGTCCCAGCTACTCAGGAGGTTCAGGTGGGAGGATCACCTAAGCCTGGGAAGTCAAGGCTGCAATGAGCCATGATCACACCACTGCACTCCAGCCTGGGCAATGGGAGTGAGATTCTATCTCAAAAAAAAAAAAAAAAAAAAAAAAAAGGGCTGGGCACAGTGGCTCATGTCCTTAATCCCAGCACTTTGGGAGGCTGAGGCAAGAGGATTGCACAGCCTGGGCAACGCAGTGAGACCTCGTGTGGGAAAAAAAAAAAAAACAGACACCAGAGAGTGTGCTCTCTCTCATTCTCCCCAAAATACCCAAATCTAAACTATAGTTTGTTTGTCAGTTGTTCCTTCAGGTAAAAATGGTGTTCCATAAAATGAGCAATGGGTTCACTTCACGACTCAGTTATGTATATGCTTTTCCTCAAGACCACCAGCGTACCTCTACATGCAGCAAAAGTGAAAAAGACAAGCAATCAAGGGTTGAGACATCATAAAATTAATAATTTTTACTCCTCTGTCCAGAGCATTCGGTTGTTCGATACGAGTATGAGGTATTGGAGTGCATGCAGTAGCCACAGGTGTGCTGGGTGCCATTGTCAGATTTGCACCAAGGCAGCCGCTTTACCCACGAGGGCTTTTGTGCCACCAGTGTAAATGTCAGCATGTGGAAAGGACAAACACTGCCTTAGTATTTTTATGAAAATAGTTTTAACCTCCTGGACTCCTGGAAGGGTCTCAGGGATCCCTAGGGGTACATGGACCATACCTTGAGAACCAAATGGATGGTTGGTGGAAAGTTTGGGGTAGATTAATATACGTAGCACACAGAAAAATCAAGCAAATAAAAAGACGGTTATTAATTCCAATGAGAATAAAAAGTTGTATAGAAAAGAAAAGTAACACTTAGTATTTATGTAACCATAATAGTAGATTGATAAAATGAATTCTGATCATTGTCATGTATTAGGAGGATTAAGGACTTGAATAGTTATGTGGGCATGGTGGGGGAGGGAGTGTGTATGGAAGAAAAAATTATCTTCTGTAGTGAAAAATTTGCAAATAATGCCTAAAAAAAATCAGGAAGTAGCAGACAGGTTATATAGAAAGTTAATATCCAAATACTCTTTTAAAAGAGGTAAAAGTAGTTACTCTTGGGAAGTAAGAGAGAGGGATGGGGGCTGCTGTTTTTCATAACAATACTTTAAAACTATTTGAACTATGTATACTTTAATATTTTTATTGTGAAAAATTTCAAACATACATGAAAGTAAAGGGCACAATAAACTCATCCTCCCCACCTCCCAGATTCAACTATCAAGACAAAGTATTTTAAAACAAACCACAGACATGTCATTTTGCTCATACATATTTTAGTATGAAGCTGAAAAAATTTTGGACATTTTCTTATATACCACAATGCCATTAGCACACCTAACAGTGACTACTAATGCCTTGGTGTCATTCTGAACCCAGTCCATAATAGATTTCCTTGCTTTCTCCCACAAATTTGCCTGAATTGGGATCAAAACAAGTTATACACATTATATTTGGTTTTTATAGCTCTTAAATATCGGGTTAATAAAAAAAAAGGACGCTTTTAAAGATTTTTTTAAGAGTTAAGAGGCAAATGCTATCTGAAAACAAAGAAGGCATTATGAGGACAGTATGCCAGCAATCATATTTTGATGGGGGTGGGATCATGCATAGGGGAAAAAAATGAATGGAAAAAGACCAGTAGGAAATAAAATCGAATGCCAATAGCGGTTATGTTTGGGTAGTAAAACTATGAGTAATTTTTTCTACTTTTTTGTATTTTCTAATGTTTTTTGAAAACATGTGTAGCTTTTATATTTTTATAAATGCTTATTTTTGTGAAAGTTTAACTAAACAGGAAATAAAAGCCCATAGAAAAAAGCTAACTTGAGTCAACAGAAAATAACTTTGAGTCTGAATTTTGCCTGCCAAAGTCAGACCCAAGAAATAAAAAGCTGCCCAATCTAATGAGCTTCTAAAATATGAGGATCATAAAAGAAGCACTAGAAAGTGGCAAACTCTGTAACTCAGTTGGCCTCTGGGGTTTCTGTTGAAGGTAGTGTCTGGTGCCCAGGCCACTGGCATTAGGGACTAGAGAGCAGGCGTGAAGTAGGCACAGGATCCAGGAGGGGCTGTGGGCCTCAGTGCAAACCAAGCCAGATCGGAAGTAATGAGAGTTTGGACTAGAGACAGGGTTGTAGGGCAAAGCCCACTAACCACACTCCTTGTACTGTGGTTATCCAAACACCCTACCCAGACCAAGCGACCACATGAGAGGTAGACCTGGTTGGTTAGTCCTGGGATGAGTATCTCTTACCCACAAATCAAGATGCATGAAATGAGAGGTCAGATTCCAGACTCACATCCAAGGGATGGTCCTTCCTCAAGGCACTGGCAAGGAAAGCTTGAGTTTAGCAAGGGCCGGGGGAACAAAGTTCAGAACCAGATGGGAGGGTGAGGGAGCCAGAGAAGGCCAACGGGCAAGGGGTGGCCCTGCATCAAGAACCCAGTGATGAAGAGGAGGGTCTCCGAAGCCTGTGTGGCCAAAGTCTGAGGCTGGTTTTGCATGCAGTGGTGACTTCTCTTGGCGTAAAGGTTTGGACTTAGAAGGAGCAAGAGCAGGGCCAATAGCATCATGCCACAGCTGCTGCGTAGCCACCAGTCTCACCTGGAGTTGAAGTGGAGAAAGCTGTGTATTTTTCCTTAGTCTATTGGAATGGCTTACTTTCTGGAGCAGGCATGGTCAGCTATAGAAAGACTGTTCCAACATTTTCTTAACGCCTACTAAATTTTTTTTTAGTAGAAAATCTTGGACATGTATGCATTCATTAAGCTAGTGCTCAGGCTTTTAGGTCAATAAACGCTGAATAATTTATTTTTAGCATATTTCTCACATGTTGGTTGTGAGAGTCTTATTCTCTGACTTAGTAACTAAGTCCTTAGACCTTAGAACCTTAGAATCTTAGGGCCAAAGATCAGAATAATAAAAGAAGGGTCTCACAGTTGATTAGCTATCCTCAGTTTGCGTCTCCTGTGACATCCCTGCTGTGTGCCATATAGGATCAGTCAGGACCCGGAGTGTACTATGGAAGTCGCCTGTTTCAGCCATTTACTTAGGTCAAAAACCATGGGGTCATTCTTGACTTTGGTCTTCTCTCATGCTACATCTGCATCCAGTCTGCCAGTGTGTCATCACTGCTTTGCTTTCTGAATGCCTCCAGAATCAGCCCCCTTCCTTAACTGCCGGCACTAATACCTGCGTCCAAGCTATTCTCTCTCACCTTGACAAATACAGTGGCCTCCTGACTGTCCTTGCAGCCTCTGCTCTTGCCCCACATCATCTACTCTGCATACAGCTGTCAGAGTGATCCTTCTGAATCTTAAGGCTTGTCTCTCCATTAAAACTTTACAATCTCTCATTCAGAATAAAAGATAAAATGCCCTTACAATGGTAACTTTTTCCTTGTTGTTTTCTGCCTGTCTTCTGTGCTGGAAATGCATGGACTCCAGAGTCTTCCTGCAACCAGCCTCTCCTCTCACGTCCTGGAGCATTGCTGCTCACAGGAGAGAAGCTGCCTTTTATGTATAACTGAGCTCTCTGCTATGCTGCAGGCCGCCTCCGCAGCTCCAGGGACCTGACATCAGTCAAGGTTGAGTTTCCCCACCTGCTATCTTCTCATATCCTTCAAGCCTCTGCCCCCTCCTTGTAGCTGAGCAGATCTTTTCCTCCCTGCTTAACTCATTCCATTCTGAGAATTGGACATTGTAGAACTATGTTGTGTACCAGTTGGGGCTTTCTCAGCTGAACCTTCAGTGCTACTTGGGAATCCTTTTATTTGTCACTAGGTTCCAAGCCTTTTTTCTTGGGTTCCAACCTCAACCTTGCTTTCCACTCCTCTTTCCTTTAAGACTCATCATTCTCCCAAGTACCTTTCATTTCTCCTTCTTGGAAATGAGAGAGGCTAGCCAACTTCAACTGCTGAAGTTCCCCTTTCCACATCAAAATTTCTCTCTGCCTTGCTGCTACTTAGGAGGCTGAGGCAGGAGGATCACTTGATCAGATTGAGAACAGATCGAGACCCTGTTTCTAAAATATAAATGAATGAATAAATAAATAAACAAATATTTGGCTTGGCATGGTGGCTCATACCTTTAATCTCAGCACTTTGGGAGGCTGAGGTGGGCAGAGCACCTGAGGTCAGGAGTTCAAGACCAGCTTAGCCAACATGATGAAACCCCATCTCTACTAAAAATACAGAAATTAGCCAGGCATGGTGGTGGGCACCTGTAGTCCCAGCTACTTGGGAGGCTGAGGCAGGAGAATTGCTTGAACCCGGGAGGCAGAAGTTGCAGTGAGCCACCTGTGAAGAGAAAGCAAGCATTCTGCTGGGTATAAGTGGATTGTGTGCAATG
Organism: Pongo pygmaeus; assembly: GCF_028885625.2. NCBI lineage: Eukaryota > Metazoa > Chordata > Mammalia > Primates > Hominidae > Pongo > Pongo pygmaeus. The sequence continues at coordinate 132,848,860 of NC_072384.2, forward strand.
GTGCTTCAGTCTAGATATTCACACCTTAATCTTACTGTGTTCGTCTCTTCCTTTTTCAGGGGAAGCCTGAGCTTGGCTCAGTGATGGTGGCCCTAGTGTGAGGACTGGGGCTTGTGGAGTAGCCGCTTGTTTGCTCTAGCCACCCCACTGCCTCTGTCCTCTGCAGTTACTAGGACCTTCCCTAGCAAGTTGGCATCCTTTCCACCACAGGCATGACCTGCCTCTCTCTGCTGTCTTCCAGCCCGTCCTCTCTCGGCCCAGTCCTTTTCAGACACTTGCTTCTTGGCACCTTTGATTTCTCTCACTGCCGGGCTGCCCCTACTAAGGATGATTGCCCTGTGTTCGTAGCTCTAAGAAGCAGCCAAAATCCACCCCGCCTCCCTCCCACCCTCTGTCACTCCAAACAGCCTGGTTTTGTTCCAATCAGGAAAAGATTTATTTCTTCCTCATATTTTTTTGAACAAAATATTTTGCATACGGAAGCCCGGAGCTCCTGCAAAAGCGATTTTATACCTAATTATTTAAGATTATAAATTAACCCCACTTGCAGTTTTTTCAACCAGAGATATATCTTAATGAGGTGCTGACATTTTTCAGAGGATAAATTTAAAAATACATTCGAATGGAACTGAATAATTTTCAAAGGAGGTGGTCATACTTTTGTATCAATATAGAAAATTGATATGTGTTTGAGACATACTTGGTTTATTTTACTTCATCATCTGCCTCTGTCTAATTTATGATCTTCACCTGAAATGGAATAAAAGTAACACTAGATTTTGGGTCTGTCTTTAACTGGATCTGGTCTTGGCCACCTCTTAGGAGTTTATATGACTTTTGACAAGTTCCTGGCCTGTTTTCTCAACTGTAAAATGGGCTGAACAATGCACTGCTCCCAGATGTGTTAAGGAGGTTTTAGAAGTAGTAGGTTTAAGAATACTCCGAGTGTTAGACTACTTCCATTCTTACTTAGTACAGTAGGTAGGCCTTGAATTACAATGCTTTAGTACATAATCATGTATTCCTTTCTCAGTAGTTTTTTCCCAGTAATACGCCTTCAGTCAGTGTTGGCACTGTATTTAATTTGACATTCTGAACAGTGGTATTCCAGAGTATGTGCAGTAAACTCACCTGCCTACAGAAGAGTGACCCAAATCCTGTGATTAAGAAAGAAAAGAGGGGCCAGGCGTGGTGGCTCATGCCTGTAATCCCAGCACTTTGGGAGGCCAAAGCGGGCAGATCACGAGGTCTGGAGTTCGAGACCATCCTGGCCAACATGGTGAAACCCCATCTCTACTAAAAATACAGAAAATGAGCCGGGCATGGTGGCATGTGCCTGTAGTCCTAGCTACTCAGGAGGCTAAGGCAGGAGAATCACCTGGACCTGGGAGGCAGAGGTTGCAGTGAGCCCAGATCATGCCACTGCACTCCAGCCTGGCGACAGAGTGACAGAGTGAGACTGTGTCTCAAAAAAAAAAAAAAAAAAAGGAAAGAAAGAAAGGAAAGAGGAAAGACATGATCTTCTTTATGAAGGGTTTTGTTTCTGAAGCTTCCCCTGCTATTTCTACTTTTTCCATGAAAAACTCTGTCCTTTTGTCTTCTGCCACTGGCTTTGGTTATGCACTGGGCATTGATGTGAATCCAGTTTCCAAATTGGAAAGTAATTAGGTGTTCCATACAGAGAGGCCTGCCTTACATACTGTGAGGTTGGCTATTCTGAGGACCTCCCCCCCTCCATTTGGATCTTTGCTTTCTTGCTGCCTTTCTCTGTGTCAGATGACAACAGACTCCTTTCTTTTCTGCTTGGCGTCTGCAGAAGATGGTTTCAGGCCTTCTTTCCCTGGCCTGATCATTTTTTAGTACATGTCAGGTGTGACTCCCAGAAGCACTGGATTGTGTTAAGGCAGAGTAGATTTGGCTGCCAGAGGTCCCTGTGCCTGAGCAGGAAGTTCCTGATGGCTCTTCAAGCTTCTACCTCAGCCCTTCGTGTATTTAAAGAGAAGGTTGGGATGGATTTTCGGGGTTGCAGGCGTTAAGGAAGAGGACTGAAGTGAAGCAAAAGAGCTATGGGAAAGTGATCATCAGCACTGCAGTCTCCAATTTGGTGGTGTTCCTATGTGCTGTTAGGAAGGGACATCTGTCTTGACTGATAAGGAAACAAAGTAGAGGTGCCCATTAAGGAAAAAAAAAAGGAGCTCAAATGAACTGATAGCCAGTGCCAGCATGGGCGGTGAGCAGGCTTTGGTAAACAGTGACAAGCTGCTGCTTTGGACAAGTCTCAGGTAATCGATTTTAGGAATACCTCAGGATTCCAAGTGGCTCCTGGTCAGGGCCAGCAATCAGAGGGGTGAGAGGGAGCTACAGAGATGTGCTTAGAGCCAGAAGACGTGGGCCTGCAGGGTACAGGGATGTCTGGGAACCTCGTGGAACTTGCTGCTACGTTTTATGCATAAATATTTCAGGGAAGAGGGCCTGGAGCATTCACTAAGTTTTTTTCTGTTTGTTTTGTTTTTTTGAGACCGAGTCTCACTCTGTCGCCCAAGCTGGAGTGCAGTTGCACAACCTCGGCTCACTGCAACCAACACCTCCCAGACTCAAGCAGTTCTCATGCCTCACCTTTCTGAGTGGTTGGGATTACAGGTGCGCACCACCATGCCCAGCTAATTTTTGCTTTTGTTTTTGTTTTTTTGTGGAAATGGGGTTTCATTGTGTTGGCCAGGCCAGGATGTCAAACTCCTGACATCAAGCAGTCCACCCGCCTTGACTTCCCAAAGTACTGAGATTGCAGGCATGAGCCACCGTGCTTGGCCAAAATTCACTAGATGTTGAAAGCAGTTCTTGACCCATGGTTTACGTGAAAGCAAATGCCCGATCAGGGTGCAGTGGTTGCCCTGTGCTGGAGCATTCACTAGGGAAAAAGACCGCAGACCCTGGGAGACTGCAGACCCTGTGACGTGAATGCTGGATGCTGGAGGGAACCTCCAGACCACTTGTGAAATGTGAAAGAGAACAGTGGAATAGAACTGAAACTGACTTTCCCTGAGCATGCTGAAGGCAGACTGTACAGCCCAATGTAGACACACAGGAGGAGTGACTGGGTTTGGAATGAAATGTAGAAAAGGAAGCAAGCTAAATCACCAGGGGAAACCCTTCAGACCACAAGAATGAAGAGGTCATGGCCCTGTCATTCCAGAGGAGGCTGGAGCAGCTCTTCAGGAAATGTGGATGTGCGAAGAGGACAAGCCTGGCTGAGCCTAAAAGGGGCTCTTCACACTCTTCTGGAGACCTGCACGTGGCATTCCCCACTGGGACTGTCAGGTGGTACCTGGAATTGACTCTACAGTTGCTTTTGCCCACAGCACCCACATGCTTCCTGAGAGCCAAATTCAGACCTGCTTGCCACAGTGGAAGATTTGTGAGATTATTTGAATCCCTTATATCTTTGGATAGTGGTAGTTCTTGGAATAATATGGAAAGAATAGTTTCAGGATTTTTTTAAAAGAAAAGTTAAAGTCAGTGATTACACATTCAAGATTCTTATAAGACTTTGCTCTGGATAAAAATGTGAGTAGTTGCCACCATTCTTTTCCTCTACCCCATGGCTGCCATTTTTCAAGAGTATTGATTCTTCCTTTAAGGGAGGGTGAGGGTACCAAAGTGGTCTCTCCAGCCTTCCAGGGCAGAAGCTGTATTCCCTGGAGGCTTTGTGGTGTGAACAGCACCTGAGCTGGGCTCAGTCCTTCCCCATGGGGAATGCCTACATACTCTTCAATTGGCTTTTTCGGAAAGCATTGTCTGAGAGCTTGTGAACAGAAGGGTTGGCTGATGAAGAGCAAGGCAAGGGGGATGTCTGCAAGCCCAGGTTAAAAGGTAAAATGTTCTACTCTTGACTGGTGCTCCCTCCCTTTTCTTGCACAGAAAATAGACTTCCACGCGTTTATCCAGAGCTTTTCCATTCTCCTCAGGCCCTCAAACTCCACCTAGCCTCCTTTGTTCTTTGCCTCATGCTCAACTACATAGATTGGGGTTCTGTGATAGTCATGCTCTCAGCTTCCCTCCTCTTCCCCTCAGGGTCTCCTGCCCTTTCCTTCCTTCCTTCCTCCGCACCAGGCCGCGCTTCCTCTGTCCGGGATGGATGGCCTCCACTTGGCCCAAGATCCCTTTTGTTCTCTTGTGTCTTCAGTCTTCCTTCAATGCTGGTTTCTCTTATTTACCCTGCAACTGCCACACAGCCCTCTGTTCTGCTCATTCCAAAGCGCTCCTTCCCTCCTGTTCTTTTGGAAGTGGTCATCCACACTGGTTGCATTGCCTCCACTTCCGATGCCCCCACCTATCCTTAACCCGGTGCTTCCCAGGTTTTTTCATGTCATGTCACACACAGAAGATGTTGCTGTTTGAGTAGCACTGGGGACGTGTGCACGAGGCTGATGGGAGGCTGAAGCTCTGGCTGCCCTGGGAGTGAGAAGAGCTAGAGCCCTCCTCACAGCATCTCCAGAACCCATTTACAGTACATGCCTTAAACCTTTGCAGTGTGACTCTGCCTCTGTCCTATATTTTCCTAAAATAGCCTTCATAAACACCACCAGCCAGCAAATGCTCAATGCCAGGAGCTTGTCTTTGTTTTCTCCTCCTTGACATCCAAGTGGCATTGGACATACACTTGTGGTTTAGAGACACTCTAGGGCTGGACTGCCTGGGTTCAGTTCCCAGCTTTGCCAGTCTCTAGCAGTGTAACTTTGGGCAAATTCCTTAATTTCTCTATGTCTTAGTTTCCTCAACTGAAGAAGAGGATAGCAAAATTCCTACCTCATAGCACTGTTATGAGAATTAAATAGTTGCCATATGGAGAGTGTGAACAATGCCTGTCTCATAGCAATTGCTCTCTGAGTGCCCTGTGTTGTCTTTGAGTCCCCTTTCTTAAAGCTCTTTTCTCCTGCTTTTCCTAACATCGGTCACTCCTGGTTTTTGTCCTGTCTCTCTCGGCTCTCTTGTTTTTCTACTGTTTTCATTCCCTGGCTTCTCTTCTCTCCTTAACATGAAGGAGGTGTTAGGCCAAGCAGCCTCGCCTCTCCCAACCGCCCTTTCTTCCATAGATCGTTCCACCTCCAGACGGCCCAGGCCCACATCCAAATGCCTGCCAGATCCCCTCACCTACATCTCTCCCTGAACCTCAGACCCAGGAGTCCCCAAGATGTTTTAATGTCCTTTTTTTGTTTTAAAAGTAATACATATTTATTATACAAAATACAGAAAAGTGAAAATGATACAATGCACCTCAGTGGTAATCCCGCCGCTCAGCTGGCACCACCACTAAACTTGGGTATATCTCCTTCAAGCCCAGTGGTTCTCAGCCTGGGCCAGCTTTCCCCCAGAAGACATTTGGCCATGTCTGGAGACATTTTTGATTATCAACTTGGTAGGGAGAGGTGCTCCTGACATCCAGTGGATAGAGGCCAGGGATACTGCTGAACATTTTATAATATACAGTTCAGCCCCCTGGCCAACAAGGAATTATTCAGCCCAACAGTGCCAAGATTGAGAAGCCTGTTCTAGACTTCTGTCTCTACATATGTGCCCCAAATGGAAAAGTCAGAATGGGTTTTCTCTTTCTAGCCTCATCCTGCTTCTCCACCTGTGTTCACTCTTTCTGTCAGTGTCCCCGCCTTCCCCTTCTCCCTCACTCCACATCCGAGCTGTTCCCAAGCCCACAGAGTCCCTGTCTGCCACGTTGTTGGCAGCTCTCTCCTCTACTCCCCTCAGTGTCGACATTGATGCCCACTCACAGAAACTAATGAAAAAGCCTCCAGCATGCCTTGCCTGTGCCACTGGTGTGCTTGGGGACCGTCCATAGGCATCCAGTGCCCATTGGATTAATTCCAAGCCAGGTGGAGACTAAGCTCCCTGAGGGCAGCAGCTTCCATCTCTGATTCATCTGGGTGCCTAGCCTGAACCTGCCACCATTCCGAGCACACAGTCAGTGCTCAATAAATCTTTGTTGAATGTGTATGGATGAATGGTTGAAGGAAGAAAAACCTGAAAAACATTTGTCCTCACAATTCCCTCGTAATCTGTCCATCTTTGCAGATCCTTGATGAATGGTTTGGCCGGACCATCATCTGCTCCTGCACCAAACTTAGCTACGAGCATGCACAGAGCATGATTGAAAGCCCAACTGAGAAAATCCCTGCGAAAGAGCTGCCCCCCATTTCCCCAGAGCATAGCAGCGAGGAGGTACACCAGGCCGTCTTGAATCTCCACGGAATTGCCAAGCAATTACGCCAGCAGCGCTTTGTGGATGGCGCACTTCGTTTGGATCAGGTCAGTACGTGTTTTTTTAGTGTAGCCAACAGATTTGACTCGTGCCTGAACCCAGCGTGGATGAGGGCAGCTTGGCAGGCTTAGACTCTTCCTTCCTTCTCCTTGCCCCAGACACCACACTAAAATCATGTTCTCTGAGGCCGGCAGGAACTCACTCCCATTCATTCTCCAAATACAGGATATTATGCAAAATATTCTGCATTTTGTATGATTCCACAGGTACACGAGGCCTAATGACATGAGCCAAGGCAAAGAGTAGGTCTGTGTGGGTGGCTCTGACCAAAACCCCCAGCTGGTCTTCCCTTGTAAGGCTGTGTCCAGTCTGTGATCCTCACCTCAGGTCTCTACTCAAACCTGTTCTTTAATGGAGGCAAGGATAGGAGACACGGAAATTTAGGAGGCAGCTGACCGGTATCTGATATGAAGGCTTGGAAAAAAAGTATTTCTTCTTATACCTCATCTCCCAAAAAAGAGTTATTTGTTTACAAATTCCAGATTAATATCTGAAGAAGCAGAGAACTGAGGAGACTGTAGAATAGCGGTCCCATTGTTTTGGGCACCAGGGCCCAGTTTCATGGAAAACAATTTTTCCACAGACCAGGGGTGGGGGATGGTTTCGGGATGAAACTTCCACTTCAGATCATCAGTCATTAGTTAGATTCTCATAAGGAACATGCAGCCTAGATCCCTCGGATGCACAGTTCACAATCGAGTTTGAGCTCCTATGAGAATCTAGTGCTGCCACTGATCTGACAGGAGGCGGAGCTCAGGTGGTCATACTCACTCACTGCTCACCTCCTGCTGTGCGGCCTGGTTCCTAACAGGTCATGGACCAGTATGGCCCATGGCCCGGCGGTTGGGGACCCCTGCTGTAGAACATTGGCTATTGAAGAACACATTGGCCTGGATTGTTATTGATAACTCTGAAGTCTCACAGCCTTGCTGGCAGCCCTCTGGGACTTAGGTAGCTGTCACTTAAACCTCCCTGAATTTCCGTGTCTGAGAGTCGGTAACTGTTAGGACCCAGGATTTCTTTTTTCATTGCTTGTCAGTATACTACAGAGCAGAGACTATGTTTTGTATTGTGGACTTTTTTTCTCCTTCATTTATATTTCTCACCCAAACTCTCCTTCCTTGCTTGTTGTGTGCTCTGGGAAGTTTCCACATGTCTGAAATGAGGTGGGTAGGAACGTGGAACTGTTCACCAGACCGCCTCATGCAGACTTCTTTTCCTGAGCCTGTCAGCTGGGAGAAATCTGAAAGGCCTTGTGAAGCCTTCTGATTGAAGTTCTGATTTTATCCTCCCTTTTGCAACAGACTTGCACAAATGCTTCTTAGCAGGCATTGCAAATAGGTGCTGCCCTGGGCCTAGGAAGAAGTGGCTGCCGTTGGGACCAGTGGATGACCTGTCCTGCCTGTGCGTGGCAGAGTCAGGGTAGCCTCTGGAGTTCTCCTGCTCCTCCTTCCCCAGCCTGGGTTCGGGCAGCCTGAGCAGGCCTGTCTGCATGAAAATGCTGACAGGGAGACAAGAGGCAGAGTGGACGCTGAAGAAGACAGCAGACGTGGTGGAAGAGAAACTAAAGGCATAGGGGATTACAGAATACCTACTTTCCTTCCTTTAAGAAATCATTCACGGGAGTGTGAACACACTCTGTTTCTCATTTACAGGTGGCTGCCTGATTGTCAAGTCCAAGGACACTTTACAGTTCTTGCTTCTTAGACTTCTGACCTGCACCAGCCCCTTTGAAACCCACCTCCTGGTTCTCTGTTTCTCTTTGTACATCTCCAGTAATGTCCTGCTGGCCCCCTTTGCAGAAGCCTCTTCTGTCCACCACTTCAGGGTTGGCATTCCCCGGGATCTACCTGACCTTTGTTCTTTCTCTATCCATACTCCCACCCTGAGTGACCTCTTGTGATTCTAACTACTAACTGGATGCTAACGAGCCAAAATCTGTCTCTCTGTCCCTGACCTCCCTCCCCCAGCTCTAGTCCAGCCCCACAATATCTCAGCCAGTGCTCATCCTTCCCTCTGTAAAACGCGGTGATCAGTGATGCAGCAGGTGGCACCGGCTGTCTGGTACTGCCTTCTCCCTTGGCCCCCACCAGGGGAGTGGTATGTGTATTCTCAAACCTGGCTAGGCCAGTTGTACTTGTTGTAATTATGCAGTTTAACTAAATATCAGGGAAACCGATCAAATATGAACATAAAAAAGAAGCTGTTGTTTTTATAAAAACTAAGTTAAATGTTTTGGAAAGACCTGGATAAGGATAAGTCTTTAAAAATTCAGTTGTAAAACAGGGGATAATTACAGAACCCATTAAGCATTCTGTATTCAAATTGCTTCATAAATGTCTAAATTCTCATTCTTTTTAAAGAAACCAAATGATAACGTATGAACTGTGAATTGTGAGTGTGGTTTATTCAGAAAAGACTATGTAGAATTCTGGTTAGCATTCCCTTTTTGAAAGCCTTACATTTACAAAAAATTAGTGGATGAATATACATCTATATAAATTAAAACATTTAGTGATGGGTTTGTCTTCCTCTGTTTGATTCTCTTCTTTTTCTAACTTCTAGAATAACCAACCAGTGGCTGCTGAAGCACATCACAGGAAAGTTTCTGTCATAACATTTTTTTTTTTAATGCCATAACATTTTAGAGACTTCACCCCACCAGTTTGTTGCAAAGTTCAGTTGAATTAAATATATGAAATACTCTAAAAACTATAGAAGACTGTCAGGTGATCCCAGCTCATATGAGGATGGGGTATAGTTGTCAAAATAGAAGAATGATCTCAGATTATTGATAGATAAAGATCTGTTGGCATGTCTCAGAATCAGAGTTTTATTGCTGAAAATGGCTTTGGAATCTGTCTCTATTGGCCTTCTCAATTTATCAGTTAGAGAGCTGAAGCCCCTAAAGGTTAAGTGAGTTGCTTATATGCAAGAAATTCAAATTGCCCTGTGTTCACTTTGCCTTCATTTACACCATGCTGACTTGAGAGAGAAAAACATTTTCCTTTTAAGTGGAAAGAAAACCCTCTGAGGTCCTAATTAGGTTCCAGTTAATTAAGGTTTGAAAATAAGGGCTTTGCACCCTTGGAGTTGATTCCTTGTTTCCCCCGAAAACAAGTCCATGGACCCCAGCTTTGGAAGGAGGAGCACATCAATCTCCCACAGCAAAGGGCTCTGGTGAGGTCATTTATAAATCAGCTAAATGGCCTTATTCAGAAGTCACTGCATTTGTTCTCCTGCCCCTACTGCCTGCCTTGCCCTCACAAAAATCCATTTTTCCTTGGTGCTTTTTTGAGTAGCCTACTGTTTGGAATTGTTCTCTGATGCTTTGTTTGCCTCAGACCACTATGTCCGTGCTTTTGGTGGCAGTCCTTTAAAAAATAAAAAATAAAAAAAAAAGTCCATTTAAGCTAGCCTCAATTAGAGATGAGTCTGTGCGAGGGGGTACCATTTATTTACACATCATGCCCTTAGGTTCAGAATAAGTGTGTAAACCACAAGTTTCACCTTTCCAAGAAGTCAGTTTACCATGATGACTTTCAGAATGAATGGGGGCTGAGTGTGCGGCACTAGTATGGTGATTGTTTGTTGAGTTAAGGACCTACTAGTTCAGAAGTCATAGCCTCAGAACTGTAGAGCAACTTGACCATTGTGTATTTGCAGTTGGCAACTTAGACTGGAGCTGCCTAGCCCATGTCTGAGATAGTGAGCCTCAGCCCTCAGGGCCACCTAATCTGGCTCCAGTTCCGTGAGGGCCACCTACTAGCAGTCTTGTCTACCCTAGTGTGCTGTCATATATTAGCATATGTATATACTAGTTCATATCCTAGAACTGTGATGGGAAACAGATAGGGAAGCACTGCCTTCCAGGTAGGATTACCTGCTCCAAATGTCTCCTTTACCTACAGTTCAACCTAGTTCTAAAGAGGTTCTAGGTACATGAATGACTCCTTTGTTTGATTGCTTAGAAAGCAAATGCAGATACCAAATGCATTCTTGTGCTTTTTGGTTGGATGGGTTGAGTAATACCCCTTCCAGGTAGTTTCTTCTATCTCCATGTTTTCTGCTGCTAAGTTAATTCTTGGACTTAACATAGACGTTTGTTTTATTTTGTTTATTTATAACATATGTCTCTCATTTCTGAAAAGGGAGCTCCCATAACAGGGGCCCAGACTTTTTTATGTTTGTAGTAAAAGGAATCATAATGGTTTATAATCATATCCAAATCTTGAGCTTTGGGAGAAGGGGAACTGTGGGAATCATAATGTAGTAAAAGGAATCATAATGGTTTATATTCATATCCAAATCTTGAGCTTTGGGAGAAGGGGAACTGTGGGATATTTGCTCTCTGCCTGGTTCTTGCTCAGTGATTCAGGCCCAACTAATAGACTTTGCGGGTAGGAGTCACAGAGTCCCCTGGCACTTCTGTTTATTGGGACACAAAGCCTGTTCTCAGGCACCTTCCCACTTAGGTCCTTTACAGAGACTGCCTGACTATAATGTGAAGACAAGGCCTCAGGCTTCTTAGCCATGGCATTCAGAAAAGATGCCAAGGGAGGGTGGCAAGTGCCAGAAGAATCCCATTATGAAAGTGTCTTGGGAATATTGACTGATTTTAGGAAGCTACACCTGCTGCCTGCTGGGGTTCTCTCTCCAGCCTCTTCCTCATCAGTCAGGTGGCAGTACCCAGAAGCCACTCTGTTTGAGGGCTTCCACGTAAAATAAGCATGAGGTTTGCAGGAAGCTGTGCACCATCATGGATCCCCTGACAGGTAGTTAGGGGATGTGAGCAGTTCCTTCTGGGTCACTGACTTTGGGAATTCAGAGGAAGTTGAAGTAGTGGTGGAGAAAACCTGATGTTACCATCTTCCCAGGCAAATTACTCTCAACTCCAGGAGCTTCACAACTGCATTTTGTATAAATCCTACTTGGCGCAATTTTGAAACCCAAACTGCAGGCAGTTTCTTTGAGTGGACTTGATTGTAAAGATAGCCTTGTTAATGGAAGTTATTTTTAAATACCCTGGGACCGAAGCTGCAGTGGAATGCTGTTATGTATGACTTTTACCTGACCTAGCCTTTAAGGCAGGGATTGATGGATATTTTCTGTAAAGGACCAGATAGTAAATAGTTTAGGCTTTGTGGGCCGTGCAGTCTCTGTCTCTGCTACTCAGCTCTGCTGTTGTAGTGTGAAAACACCAGCGTTGCTTTAAATGGATAAATGTGGCTGTGTTTCAACAAAACTTTAAGAACACTGAGATTTGAATTTTATATAGTTTTCACACATCACAAAATATTGTTCTTCCTTTGATTATTTTTCAGCCATTTAAAAATGCATAAACCAGTCTTAGCTCATGGGTCATACAAAAGCAGGTTTGGCCTGTGGTCCATACTTTGCTGACCTCTGCTTAAACAGCCAGCTAGTAATTCAGCCCCGCTATCCAGTGAGCTTTTAGCAGCTCATCATCGCTTCACAGGGAAGCCAGGCTGGGTAGTGGAGAACAGTCGTGCTAAGTTAACTCTCAGGATGGCTTCATGCAATTAGGTAAATTATTCCTTTGATTAGTACCACGCTTATCCAGTCCAATTGGAGGCGGGGAGTAGAGGAGTGAATCAGTTTAGCATCAGTTCCCTTATTCCATTTACAGGCAGGTCACTTTAATTAGCCTGAAGCAAAAGGGAGCAGGGGTTCTCATTTCCCACTTCTGCAAGCTCAGCAGCTCTTCACAGTCAGGTCTCCATCCCTCCCAAGCCCACTTGCAGAGATGCTGGCTCTGCCTCTTGTAGGTGCGCTGAAGGTGGGGACTGCTCATGGCGAAATGTAGCGCTAAGGAAACTGTATAGCATTTCTCCCCCACACTGCCCCCATTGCCAAATGTAGCTGTATGTTTTGTTGAATCTGTTTCTGTTCCTTCTCTCCAATACAGTCGCTTTCAAGAAATGAGCATTCCAGCTCTGCTGTTTAATATTTGTACCGTATATTTGATCCAAGGTAAGAAGGATGGGTACGTTTATCCTGTCTGGCTCTTCCTTGGTCTTATTATTTATGTTGTCACTTAAACACACGAGGAAGCTATTGATCACAGGGTTGAGTATATTTGTAGAATCATTCTGTTTTCTTAGTCGTAGAGCTTTTCTATAAATAATATAGGACAATAATGAGAGAGCCAGCAGGCCACACAGAAAATGTAAAGTGATGTGACAAAACTCTGCCCAGAGTGCAGTGAGCTGTCTTGGAGAAAACCAGCTCAGTCTCAGGGGTTCAGGGAAGATTTTCCAGCAGAAGTAGTGGGGCATTAGGCCTTCTAAAAGACTTGAGGGTCTAGCCAGGCTGCAAAGGCAAGCAAACTGCTGGTACAAGCATGGGAGGGATAAGAAATGGCAGATTGTTCCGGGGTGTGTGGTGTAGGGTGCAGAGAGAGAGAGGAGCTAGAGGAGACACAGGCTAGGCCTTGGAGTCTGTAGGAATGAGCCAGGGCAGCTATGGAATGATTTTAAATATGTAAGTGACATGACCAGAACTGGGTTTTAGAAAGAGCCTCCCGAAAGTGAATAGAATAGAGGAAGTTTATAATCCAAGAGAGAAATGATGAGGGCCTAACCTGAGGTAGGGACCGTGGGGTGAGAGAAGATGATAGATCGACCCGAGAGGAAGGAAAATCGACAAGCCTGTGGCAAATTGACTCTCTTGATTAGATGCGGAGGGGAGAGGCAGGATCAGAGGCTAGGGATCAGGGAATCAGGTTTCCAGTTTAGGCACGTGGTAGTACCACCGGGGAACACCACCGGGGTGGAGGTCGAGAAGAGAGATGATGATTTCCATAACTAGGCCTCTCCAGTCCCCTCTTCTTCCTTTAGGAAGGAAGCTTTATCATAAAAGTAATATGTTCTCATGTTAGAAAATTTAGAAAATACAAGAATATAAAGAAGAAATCATAATCACTTATAGTCCCATCACCCAGAAATAACCATGGTTAATATTTTGGTATAATTCCTTGTGCATTTGCCCCTTACCACTTCATAGCAGGAGGGAAGGGTGGCTAGCATAACATATGTATAGTTTTTATTTATATTCTGCTCTTTAATATTACCTAATGAGTTTTTCCTATGTCATTAAAAAATCTTCTAAAACATTATAATACCTACATAATATTCTGTCATATGAATATACTTTTACACATTCAGCCACTCCCCAATTTTGAATATTTAAATTAGATCCTGATTTTTTTGGTACTACAAATAATAGTACCATGGCCATCTGTGTTCATAAATCAGACCTGATCTCTGATTATTTTCTTAGGACAGTCTTAGAACGGTGATGACAGCATCAAGGATATGGATATATTTAAGATTAATACTGAAACATATTGCCACATTCCCTTCCAGAGAGGTTGTACCAATTTATACTCTTTTGGTAGTATGTGAATCAGGGTACCTTAGATGGAAACATCTGTCAGGAGTTCTCTGCCTACACGGAGCTCTGGCGCACTCGCGCGCTCTCTCTCTCGGTCTCTGTCTCTCTCAGGTGTCTAGGTCTCTGAAATATCCCAGTGGTTGTGGTTTTAGATTATTCCTTCATCTTTCATATTTTATTTTATTTTCATGAGCTCCTCTCTACAAAAAGCTCAATGTGTCACAGACACTTCTCTTTGTGTTACTTATTTTAAAAAGTACTTACAAGGGTCCTAAAATTTACAACAGCTGAAAGAGGTGGTTGAAAGTATCTTGCTAAACTCTTGCTAATGCTGAGACTGGGGAATGACCCCTGCCCCAAGCTAAGGTCCTTTCCTCTCATTAGAATCCTTAAAGAAACCCATTGTGTTTGAAATGGGGCTGAGAACTGTTGTTGCATTCTCAGATCCTCAGAGAACATTTGTAACTTCACTAGTCTTTTCACTTACCTCCTGTGTGTATTACCTCTCAGGCATTATTTGAGTTGGTCTGACATGAATAATTATGAGGAAATCCAGTTGAAAACAGAATCGCTCTATATAATCTGTGCTCCCATAAGAATTGCTACACTTCTCTTGAAAGTAGTAATAAACAGTACAGGAAGGCCTCTGCTAGAAGTTCAAGGCTTCCATTTAAACATTGACGACTTATTACTTCAACCGTGGAGATAGTTCTAGAATCAGCGAGGCTTGAAGAATATTAGCCTCCTACATTTTCCCAGTTACCAGTTTTATAATAATATTGGCAAAATTTTCATTTAAATTTATTCATCTCATTTATAAAGTAAATCCACAGCCAAGAATATGTGCCCTCTTAGCTGTTCAGCACGCAGGCTATCTAGGACAGCCTCCGTGGAAGAGAGTGGGAGGAGGAAGCAGCGAGGGGTGGAACAAGCTGCATCTCTGAGCTTTGGGGAGAACCTGGGAGCGTGAATTTCAGCCGTCGTGGGTATTGGAATCTCCCCTTTGAGAAAAAGGAAGAGACAGAGATTGATTTAGTTAGTACACTATATGGAATCAAGGAAAGCAATCCATGGTTATGCATCCCAAGGCATGAACAATAGACAAACTTGAAAACTTGACCTAATTATATATAAGCAACACTAATTACAGCCATTTATTATGTGTGCTGGCCACTATTTCTGGCTTGTTCACGAATGCATAAAAACTAGTATGTGTCATTAAGTGTCAGATTAATTCTGTTGAGTGGCTCGTTATTATAACCCTGACCTCTTCATGTGCTTACTCTCCTTGTAGGCAAGTCACCTAGTCATTTACTCATAATTTTCAAAAATTAGAAGGAATACATGTTGCGTTATTCTGGAAGTTGTTAAAAATACAGACTCAGAGGTGATATCCGACCAGCACAGGAGGGATGCTTCCTGTGTGTTACAAATACTGCTCACAGTTCTGTGAAGGAGCCTTAGGCAGCAGAAGACAAACTTTCTACCCTCAAGCTGCTTCAGCAATTTGAGAAGAACTGTATTTACTTTAAAAAACACCAATAAGATAAAAGCAAGGGCACAGTCTCTTGAAACAGAGCTGACAGAATCGCAAACCCGATGGTTATTTGATGGGATGGGATTCGGAAAGAAGGCCAGTTTGGAGGGTGAAGCCGTGAGCCACACTGTGATGAAAGGGAAAAGGAGCTGAAAGGTATGGAGTACCCACACTGTGAGAGGTGAGGGATTTATCCCCTTACTCCTCTCTCCTCTGAGTGCTGAACCCACTGAGAAATAGTCACACATATCAGACTGAGATTATTCCATCTATTACTGATACCGTTTGGGTTAGAAGGCAGTCTAACAGAACAGCCCAGAAGTAGTTAATGTAAAAAGAAACTGATTGGAGTGATTAGTGAGAGCAGAAAGTAGCCAGAGACAGAGAGAACCATGCCCTCTATCAGACTGGAACTGGGGATGGCCCTTGTGCGACCTTCTCTGCTAGGTGCCCTTCCAGTGCAGGGTCTGCTGGTGAGGACCAGTGGCTAATGCTTCTGCTCTTGGTCAGAACAGCCAGTGCAGATCCTCAGAAGAACTCTGAAAGCAAAATTGACTCCCACCCCACTTCTAGAAGCATTTCACTTGCCTTCTGGTTCTTTCTGCTTGCCTATATCCAGGCTCATTTCTTATAGATGAAGAAAGTCCTACCCCAAGCCTACTCCTCCACCTTCACCCTATGACCTTCTCCACCTTCACCCTGTGACCTTCTAGGTTCACCTTTTGAAGCTGAAGATTGAAACTCCAAATCCTGCTGCAGAGAAGTTCACATTTGTTTTTCCTAGGCAGGGCCAGCCCATCCACCCTTCCTTCCTAGGGTTCCCCTGATACTTTATTTATACCTGTTACCTGTCTTTATCACACTGTCACATTGTCTTGCCATTTTCCTTTTGCTTCCCTGTCTCCTTCTCTAAGATTGTGAGTTTCTTAAGGGTAAAGACAACATCTTGTCCACCTTTGTATCCCCAGCCCCTGCCCAGTGCTCATTTTTAACCAGGCATTTCAAGGTCTTTAAACATCACTATACATATTGATCTTTTTAAAAAGATGATGGTAGCTGTGTTCAGGAGAATGGATTGTAGCTCTAGAAGAGAGGCGTGTTTATATAAGAGGATTAGATACATATTATGAGCCAGGGCGGTTTTCTTTCCTTGTGAATGAAAGGGCTGGGTGTTTGATTATTTACTGGGGCATCCAGGGTTTAGAACAAGGTATAATGAGGACTTTCTCAAGGTGGAGTTGCCTGAACAGGTGTGAGGAGCCAGGAAGCTTTGGCACCCCCAGGGCCTGGCAGTGCTTCTGAGGCATCCTGAGCACTTTGGTGCTCACTTCTCAGACCAACTGTGTCCCCTTCAGGGGAGCATGGTGGAAGGGGCCTCCAAGGGAAGGGAAAGAGACCCCAGTGTGCCACGCTGGGAAGGAAGATGCTGGCCTGCTGGCATGGAAAGATAGGGAGGCACCAAACTTCCAGAAGGTTCTCTAGGGTCAGCTACCATTAGCTGCTAGTCCCTAGCCCCATGATGGAGATGAAAGCGATTCGTGTATCAAGGTGGCTGTGCCGTCTAATGCCCCTTCTGCAAAATTCTGATCAGAGCCTATTTTTGCTTTTAATGGAGATAATTCCCATAAGACAGAGGTTCTGTGTTAGCTGCTGCTGGACTGTCTAAGAGAGGAAGATAACTTATATCCCAGTTGAAGTTGAAAGTGTGCCTAGATGACTCAAACCTAAGTGCCTCGCATCTCCAGGGGACGTGAAGTGAGACATAGGGTTCCTGCACTGACCAGGTGATAGATAAGAAACTTCCAGGGGTGAGCAGAACCCCAGCCAACACCTCTTGTTCCTCTCAGAGATGTGAACCTTTCAAGTTAGGGGCCTTGACGAATGGAACAGAATTTGGCTCCTCTGGGACCCTGGCTTTTGGGTAATTACACTCATAATTAGGCAGCACTTGGACTCTCCTCTTTCTGTTCACGGGACACACTGCACGTCCTTGCCCGGCTTCCATGTCACACTCCACGTCACTCACATGTGAGCCAAACAGCTACATCAGAGACGTGGAATTCTTTGACGTTAGTAAAACCTGTATTAGGGAAGGGGAACCCTTGCAGCTGACCCTTAGATTTCAACCATGACTGCTTCTTGGGACAGGCCCAGTTTATTTCGGTTTTCATTGTTCAGTGAGCTGGGGCTCTGCTGCTAAGGCCAGAATCCTTTTGTTCTGTTTGCTCTCTGTCCTAAACGCTGCTGCCAGACTGTTTCCCCAAATGCTGCTTTCACCTTGCCACTCAAGAGCCTGCAGTCTTATTAAGTAAATATCATGGATCAGTAAGATTTCCAAAACTATTTTGAAGACAAGATATAATAAGATTGTTGCCTTTTTACTTTACCAAGCAAGGACATTTTCTTTAAAAAGCCAGTTACCATCTACTATCTTCATTATTTTATAAATGAAAACATTTTAGCATCAAAACAAAGACGACATAATTTCACAATATAGAGCAGTCTTTTACGTTGACTTGGTTGAACTTGGTGGAAACCTATTTAATTGACTCATCTTTTTCTCATTTTGTTTGATCTCAAACCAGCCTGTGAGAACGACTGGATTTCTAAATCAAATCTAAGTGCCCCTGCCTTTGGGGGCCTCTGTCAGGAAGCCTGGTGTGGGTTTTTCCCGCTTCCCACTAACCCCTATCCTTCCTCCTCCCTCCTGCCTTGCCTCTGTAGAGTCTGGGCCTCCATTTGATCCCCACAACCCTACACACCTCACTCCCTCTAGAAGCCTGCTCCAAATAGACTTCCTCTTCCTCCAATATCTCTGGCCCCATTCCCCATCTCTCCCCTAGGTGCCTGGTGCGGAACACCGTTGGCTTTCATTCATTTTGTTTTGCTGTTTTCTCTCTTTACTCCTTTTTATTTTCCTCCCTGCTTGCATTCTTGACTATAACTGTTGAGAAGGCAGATGTCTTACTGTTGCTTCTTTCAGATTTGTAAATCTAGCATGGTGCTGGGCACAGAAGAGGTATGCAGTCCTTTAGTGGGGCATCACTCAGCTAGCTCAGAGCTGTTCACAGTGATCTGATGTCACCTCTGAGGTCCATGGGTGCCCAGGGACACTGTGCCCATTGTATTGTCTACAAGGTGAAAATGTGGTACTGCTCTTCCTCAAGAAACTCCCACATTTTTAAAAGAGTGATAATATTGTAGCACAGTTTGTTTTGCTTTGTAATACTTCTTGATTCCCTTGTTAGGTGACATGGCAGATATTTTTAGACTAAAGACAATTTAAGAGCTTTAAATTATTTTCTAACTTTAAAATATTTCTTTTGATTTACCTTTTTAATTGCCTACATGTTTTTTTAGTATCTACCAGGTACAAGGTAATCTGCTAGGTGTCGGGGACAAAGACAAGGTTAGAACATGGTCATAGCCCTCAGAGTGGCTTACTGTCTCCTGGAGGACGTAGAGGCAGATGGGACGGGGTGCACAGAAGAGCCTGGACAGCGGGCTGCACCTGTACCAGGTGTGCACATGGCTGCTTTCGTGTTCTACAGTAACACCAGCTGTGGTTTGAAGGGGCCACTTTCAAAGTCAGTTAGAAATGTGGGAACTGTTTAAAAGTTTTCTCCTAGCAGCTTGCTCTTATACTAGAAATGCTGAAAACAAATTAGAAATTATTTAATTGCTCCTTGAATTGTGACCTCCTGGGGTAAAGGAAATCTGCCAGAGTGGATGGAGATGAGGGCAACACCCAGGGAGGGAATCCCAACAGGTTTCTTATCTGCTTGTCAGCATGAGGCTGGTAGCCTCCTAAATAAGAAGATGTGCTAATGAATAACAGAGTCTACTGGGTTCGAAGCACATTTGAACAGAGAGCTGTGACTGAGCTCTGAGAATGCTGGCTTGGCCATTAGGCAGTTTGAAACTGATTTGCTACTATCAGTTTCGACCTGTAAATAACAGGGAGCTCTCCCCTTTCATTCTCCTGCCTGCCACCTGCCAGCCAAGCTGTCAGGCTTACCCACCTCCCTGGTGGCCGTGCCAGAGCACAGCTGAGCTCACCTCTAGGGGAGCAGAGCTCCTGTCTTTCCTGGACCCTCCTGGCTGCCTAGTTTCCTGGCTGGGATTCCTGACCCCTGGTTGCCAAGACTACCTTGTTGGTCCCTGTGGAGTTCTGTCCTGTTTGCCCAGACGCCTTGCTCAGACTTGTTCCTTTTTGGTACATGTTTCCACTCCAGACTGCCCCAGGCCCCAACTGTCAGCTCTCCGGTTGCTACCAGCTTCCAGTCAATGACTGTTTATTTGAGCATCTCCTGTGCAACAAGAGAATGTAGTGATCAAGAGCATGGACCCTGGGTCAGACTGCCTGGGTTCTGATCCCAACTCCCTCACTTAGCTGTGTGGCTCTAACTCTTCTGTGCCTCAGTTTCCTTGTCAGTGAAATGGAGAGCATAACAGTACCTACATTATAGGAGTATTAGGTTAGATGAGATGTACCCGTAAAACACTTGGAACAGTGCCTGACGCGTAGCAAGCACCCAGCAGGGATTAGCTGTGTGGCCAGATGGTGAGAAAGGGCCCATTTCTGTCTTCACAGAAGAGCTGCTTTAACACAGGGGTGAACATGGAAGGACTATAGTAAACGGTGGTGGCCATCAGCAGCCATGGCATGGAGACATCGCCTCCTTTATGATACTTCCAGTCGATCTGGGGGGTGGGGGAGGATTTGAAAGGTAAATGCAAGGCAGAGTGAGCCTCATTGCCCCCTGCAGGGAAGCAGAACAGTCTGGTTTGGCTAGGTCCCTGAAGGGAGCTCTGTGGTGAGGGATCAGCCTTGGCATGGTGGTACTGAGGTCCTTAATGAGGGTAAGATTTGGGAGCAAGGAAGGCAAAGGGATGCAGTTTTGAACATTACACCCCAAGTCACGCAAATGTGAGCTGCAAAATATTTCATCCTGTTTTGATAACTAGACCACGGTGTGCATCACACCCGCTAACGTTGTTGCAGCTAGAATGTTTCCAGTTTTCGCTGTTATAAATAACACTGCAATTAATATTCTTGTGCATAAAATTCAAAAATCATTTTGGATTATCTCCTTAGGAGTACATTCTTAAAATTACTAGATTGAAGGAAATTAACTTTTTTTTTTCTGTGCTACTTTTCTCTTTCTTACTACCTTTTATTATTTTATTATAAAAGTAATACATATTTATTTTATAAAAATTTAGAAGTTGACCAAAAGCAGCCATTGGTCCCCTATCACTGAGTAATAACATTTTTCTGTATATCCTAAGGCGTGTACATTTTTAGAGCTTTTGACTTTGAGATTACAGTCACACATTGCTTAATGACAGGGACACATTCAGAGAAATATGTCGTTAAGTGATTTTGTCAGTGTGCAACATCATAGAGTGTACTTAGACTAACCTAGATGGGATAGCCTACCACCCACCTAGGCTTTGTGGTTTATACAGTTGCTGCTCCTAGTCTACAGACCTGTACAGCATGTGACTGTGCTGAATACTCCAGGCAGTTGGAGCAAGTGCTATGTATTTGTATACCTAAACGTAGAAAAGCACAATAAAAATACGGTATTCTAATCTTATGGGACCACTGGCAGATATGGGGCCCATCGTTGGCCAAAACTTTCTTAATGCAGCACATGACTGAATTTTCCAGAAAGGTTAGACTAATTTAGGTTTTCCTCAGCAGGAAACAATAGTGCATTGTTACTGCTTGTCACTAAATTGAGAGTTTGTTAATATGAGAGATTGGAAATTGTGTTTTATTATTGCTTTGACTTGCATTTGTTTTCCTGCTTGTGGGCTCAATCAACTCTTCAATCCTCTTTTTGCCATTTCTGTGAAAGGGCACATTTTACCATTTTATATGCTATCACTAGAATCTTATAATACCTTAAGCACTAGACCTACCAGCCACATTTAGCTAAAAGCACTTTTTTCCGTACTAAGGTATACTTACATACAGTAAAATCCACCCTTTTTAGTGTACAGTTCTGCTAGCTACACATATAGTCATGTAATTGCCACCACAATCAAGATATAGAACAATTCCATCACCCCAGAAAATTCCCACGTGCCCCTCTGTAGTCAGTTCCTCTTCCCTAGCCTTAGCCCCTGGCAACCATTAACCTGTTTTGCCTCTTTATAGTTTTGCCTTTCCAGAATGTCACACAAATGGAATCATTCCATTGGTAGCATTTTAAGTCTGGCCTCTTTCACTTAGCGTGAAAGCGCATTTGAGGGTGGTCCATGTTGTTGTGTGTATCAGTGGTCATTCTCTTTTGTTGCAGAGTAGTATTCTGTTGTATAGATATATCACAGTTTGTTTATCCACTTACCAGTTGAAGAATATTTGGCTTGTTTCCAGTTTTTGGCAATATGAATAATGTTGTATTTGCCTACAGGCTTTTGTATGACCATTTTTTCCATTTCACTTGGGTAAATATTTGGAATAAGATTGCTGGGTCATATGGTAAGTGTATATTTAACTTCATAAAGAACTTCCACTTTTCCAAAATGACTATACCACTTTGCATTCTCACCAGCAATTTTTTTTGTTTGTTTGTTTTGTTTTTGAGATGGAGTTTCACTCTTGTTGTTACCCAGGCTGGAGTGCAATGGTGCAATCTTGGCTCACTGCAACCTCCGCCTCCTGGGTTCAAGTGATTCTCCTGCCTCAGCCTCCTGAGTAGTTGGGATTATAGGCATGTGCCACCATGCCCAGCTTATTTTTTGTATTTAATAGAGATGGGGTTTCACCATGTTGGTCAGGCTGGTCTCAAACTACTGGCCTCAGGTGATCTACCCACCTTGGCCTCCCAAAGTGCTGGGATTACAGGCGTGAGCCACCATGGCCGGCTGAGAATTCTATTTCTTATGTGCTTGCCAGCACTTGGTATTGTTAGTTTTTTATTTGTTTTGTTTTTTAGGTATGGTGATAGGTGCATAGTGGTGTTTCATTGCGGTTGTAATTTGAATTTCCCTAATGACAAATTCTGTTGAGCATCTTTTCATATGTATACTTGCTGTCTGCATATCTTCTTTGGTGAAGTGTCTGTTCATATCTTTTGCCCATTTTTAATTGGGTTGTTTGGTTTCTTATTACTGAGTTTGGAGAATTGGTGTGTTTGTTTGTTTGTTTTTTGAGACAGTCTTGCACTGTCGCCCAGGCTGGAGTTCAGTGGTACAGTCTCAGCTCACTGCATCCTCTACCTCCTGGGTTCGAGTGATTCTCCTGCCTCAGCCTCCCGAGTAGCTGGGATTACAGGCACCCACCACCACGCCTGGCTAATTTTTTTACATTTTTAATAGAGATGAGGTTTCACTATGTTGGCCAGGCTTGTCTGAAACTCCTGACCTCATGATCTGTCCACCTCGGCCTCCCAAAGTGTTGGGATTACAGGCATGAGCTACCGTGCCTGGCCTGGAAAGGATTTTTTTAAATATTTTAGATACAAATCCTCTACCAGGTTTGTGGTTTGCAAATACTTTCTCCTAGTCTTTGGCTTGTTGTTTCATTTCTTCTCTCTCCATTCTCTCTGGCTTATCTTTTCCTCTCTTTTGAAAAGCAGAAGTTTTTCATTGTTATGAAGTCCAATTTATCAATCTATTTTATGGATTGTGCTTTTGGTGTCATATCTAAGAAACCTTTGACTAACCCAAGGTCAGAAAGATTTTCATCTGTTTTCTTCTGAAGGTTTTATAATTTTAGGATTTACATTTTAGTTTCTTCCTTTTTTAAAACATATTGCCCAGGCCTAGAAGTTTCTTTTGGAAAACAGTTGCACCTGAGAAGATTGGGGATGGAGTTGGTCCTAGGAGCCTTGCCAGGCATGATGCTCTCTGTGAGCCATCTGAAAAGGAGGTGTGTGCCTTAGAAGTTGCCCCAGGGGTAGCTTTTAAACAGATACCAGGCTTCTCTGGCTTAAGATTTGGCATCAAACTGAAGAGTGTATCATTTGAAAAGAGGGTATGGGATGATTAGATAAGAACCTCCAAACTTTCTAGATAAATCCTTCTAACTGTTGCACAAAGTCGAAAAGATGAATGGTGCCAAACACAGGACTTTGCCGATTACATGCGAACACCCATGTCAGTGACTCACCCAATCATGCTTTAATCTCTTAACTGAGAGGCTTTAAAAAATTGTAGTCAACAAGGCAGCTTGCTAGTTATGACTGCCATTGGAATGGAGTTTTCCTTAGAACAGCTGGAGTGTAATGTGGTGGGAAGAAAGCCTGGTGTGGGTGAGAAGCCAAGGATTGCTTGCCTGGGAAGGATGTGCAGCTAATGTTTGATGGAAATCTGTGAGATGACCAACCTCAGTCAAGCTAAGTAGAGGCCCTCCATACACTGCAGCCAAAGTGCTCAGAAAACAACAATGATAATTGGCACCGTGTCACTCACAGCAAGAGAGATAAAACACAGCTCTGTCTTCAAGAAATGCATGGCCCACTCTGTGATCCATGCTAGGTTGTAGAAGCTGGCAGAAGATTCCAGTTCCAGTAAGGCAAGGCAGTTGAGAGCAGCCTGGAAGTGGCTTCTCCAAGAATGTCCCAGGCAGAGCATTGCCGTGGGTCGGTTTGTTCTGGAATGTACAGGCCATTGGTGTGGCTATGTCACAGGAAGGGCTCCCAGTGGTAGTGGGAAATGTTGGGGATGTAACCAGGGCTGATCTGGAGGAACTTGTTTGCTCTGCCTTGAAATATGAGTGTTTTCGGCTGGGCACCGTGGCTCACGCCTATAATTCCAGCAGTTTAGGAGGCCGAGGCGGGTGGATCACAAGGTCAGGAGATTGAGACCATCCTGGCTAACACGGTGAAACCCCATCTCTACTAAAAATACAAAAGGTTAGCCAGGAGTGGTGGCGGGCACCTGTGGTCCCAGCTATTTGGGAGGTTGAGCCAGGAGAATGGCGTGAACCTGGGAGGCGGAGCTTGCAGTGAGCCGAGATCGCGCCACTGCACTTCAGCCTGGGTGACAGAGCAAGACTCTGTCTCAAAAAGAAAAAAAGAAATATGAATGTTTTCTTGAATTCAACTTGGTGCTGTTGAAGCATTTTACATGTAGGAGTTGTGGGATGGGACCTCTGTTTAGAAAGATCTCTTTGTAGAGAATGAGTTGGAAGGGGTCAAGGTGCAGACATCAAGGAAGCCAGTTAGATGGCTGTGGCTGTATGCAGGTGAGGCCACACAGCTGACAGGAAGGAACAGATGAGAGAAGTGGAATCAGAACCACAAAAGGGAGGGGGGACACCTGGATACGCCCAGGTTTCTGACAGGCAGGAAGATGTGCCACCCAGGAGCATCATCGGCACCACCCAGGGGAGGAAGAGCAGGCATTGTGTGGAGACCCTCCAGGCTTGAGGTGCGTGAGCTGCCCACTTAAAGACACTTGCCAGGTGGCTGGACCGGAAGTCTGCTGCTCCTCTCCTACCTTGCCACAGGCTGCTGCCTCTGAGTTAAAGAGACATGGGAAGCATTGGGATCGCTCATACCTCCCAAAGTACAGCAGGAAGGACTAGAAGCAATATGAAATCTAGTTGGCGAGACCATGGTGAGCACACAGGCACTTAGGAGCAGCACGTGGCACCCATGAAAGCCTCCATCCCCTGACGGTGAGCCCAGAGGCTACTGTGGAGCAGGAGGAAACCAGCCATCCTTCCTCCTTGCTTGCACCCTCCCTCCTCACCTCCTACTCTCTGTCTTTCCAGCTAAGCCCTTCTCATTTATTTAAAAAAAAAAAAAAAGGGAATTCACTCCCAGTCCTTTTGAAACCCAACATGTCAGTGATAGATGAGGGCGTATTCTGTAACTTCAAAGGAGAAAAGTTGAGTGAGTGAATGTGGGCCAGAGGAGTTGAAAAGTCCAAGGGAACAGGAGACCCATGGGGTGACCCCACCATCAGGAGGAGTGCCCCCCATCCCACCCCTGCTGGTGCCATGCAGAGGCACAGACAATGCCACTTTCAATAAATCATGAAGGATTCTGAATGCCTGGTTTTGTCCCATTTTCAATGGGCCTTGGGCATATTGCTTAGATATAGCCAGCCATTTGTGCAAGATTCCCAGCTACTCAAAGGCTCAAAGTCGATTGCTCTTTCCACTATATAATGGAGTCTTCGCATATGTGATTTTTGGGGGAGATGTTTTCAGATTTCCATAGCTAGTCATAGTAAAGATGACCTCGTGGGCAGTTCAGGCCATTGTCCCCTTCCCACATCCAGCCTTTGAGTAAGGCTGCGCTTTCAGGAGTATCCATGCAGCACCTAATTCAATCACACATCTGACCCCTGCCTCTCTTTGGCACTGGCCCCTTCTCTGTGCTCAGTGTGCTGCTGGGGGCCTCTGCACAAACCCGGCTGTTCTGGAGGCATCCTGTTCTAAGCAGAGAGCACTTGGCCATTTTCCCCACTTTCTGAATTCAGGGCCCCCTGGTGAATCTGGCATGGGGATGGCTGCCTGTTCTCATGAGGCTGCGCACATGAAGGCGCCTGTTGGAAGCGCCTTTTAAGAATCCCCAGGTTGTTTCCATCCTGGAGTCTTGCAAAGAAAGAGGAAGAATAACCTGGGGTCATTTAAGGGCTGGCATGGTCATTTCCTTAATCATCTGTGACCATTGAGAGCCTTATTTTCTATAAAGAAGCACAGAGGCTTCTTTGGCTTTGCTTTAATAATAACAAACAGCTAGAATTTATTGAGAGCCTGCAGTTTGCCAAGTGCTTTCACACATTCGATCATTTAATCCTCAAGCCTTTTACCCTTTTTTAGAGATGAGGAAACTGAGACTTGAGCTGAAACACTTGTCAAAACTCACATAGCTAGAGGTGGCAGAACTAGGATAGAATCATTTCTCTTTTTATTTGAGACAGGGTCTCGCTCTGTTGCCCAGTCTGGAGTGCAGTGGCATGAACATGGCTCACTGCAGTCCTCCTAGGCTCAAATGATCCTCCCACCTCAGCCTCCTGAGTAGCTGGGATTATAGGCACGTGTCATCATGCTCAGCTAATTTTTTTTTAGTTTAGTAGAGATAAAGTCTTACCATGTTGCCCAGGCTGGTCTCCAACTCCTGGGCTCAGGCAGTCCTTCTGCCTCTGCCTCCCAAAGTGTTGGAATTACAGGCGTTGTGAGCGACTGGGCCAGGACTAGGCCCAGTCTATTTCTTATTCTGCTTACTTTTTCATTTCTCTTGGTAGATGTTGATGTTGTTTTATATTCTTCTAAAAATCTAAAAAATGGATCAAGTCCTGACCTTAGGATGATTTGAAGAGCTATTTAAAATACTGTATGATTCCATTTAGGTAATATCCTCAAAATGACAGATTTATAGAGAAGGAGAACAGGTAGGTAGTTGCCAGGAGCTAGGGATGGTGGGGGGAGCAGAGGGTGGCCCAAGGGAGACCTGTGTAGGGAGGGGACAGTCTGTATGTAGATTGCCATGGCAGTTACACAAATGTACGTGTGTGACCAAAATGGCATAAAACTAGACACACACATTGTGCCAATGTCAGTTTCCTGGGTTTGATACTGTGCTATAATTATGTAAGATGGAACCTTGGGTGGAAATTGGAGATGGGCACGTGGAACCTTTCTATACTATCTTTGCAATTTCCTGAAGCTATAATTATCTCAGAATAAAAAGTGGGCTTTTTTTTTTTTTTTTTTTAATTCCTCTGTGTGCAACACCAGGATTGCCCCCAGGAAATAGCCAGATCTCAGTTCAGGAGCTGCTTGCCATCAGAAAGCAAGCCACATCACACAGTCAAAGTTGGCCTAGGAGCGGGGCACAAACTAGAAGAGGGTCCAGGTTTTATCACCTATCAGATGTGAGCTTAGGCTCTCTCGTCTTATGGGAAAGCACTGAACTGAGAGTCAGGGCTCCTGGGCTCAAGTATCAGGGCTGCAGTTGTGTGACCCAGAGCAAGCTTCTCAATTTCTGTGAGCCTCCAGCTTCCCAGCTGTAAAGTAGGCCTGGTAACTGCACCCACCCTATGAGGCTGTTAAGAGAATCCAGCAGAATGTGTTGATGTGCTTAGTATCATCTCTGATACCACGATCAATGTTATTATTTTATCTTTTCCCAGTTGTACCCCCAACTTTGTAGTCAGACCAATCTCTTATGTATTCATGGAACATTGAATATTCATTCTTATTTTCTCTGCTTTTGATCATTTATTCCTTCAAGAATTATTATTGAGCACCTGTTTTGTTGAAAATTCTGGAAGGCACTAGGGATACATTGATGGACATGATCCATGTGGTCTTTGCCCCGGGAGAGCTAAAGGTCTGTTTTTTTCCCCATCACCTGGAATCTCTCCTGAGTGCATCCATCGTTCAGATCCTTGCTGTCCTGCCAGGCCTCAGGCCTCAGGCCTCATCTACACCATGCAGGTCCCTCTACCAGATCATTCTCTAAGCTCCCTCAGTATTAGAGGCGGTGCAGCTCAGTCATCTCTGCCAACCTTTATTCCGAACCTCCCATGGGACCTGGCATGGAGCTGCGCACCACAGAGAGAATGCTTAGCAGGTGCTCGCCCACAGAACTGTGAAAGGAGAGCCCGAAGGAGACTTAGACAGGAGCCTTTTGAGGCTTTCATTTTACAGATGAAGTTCTGAATAAGGGCCCCGGACTAAATAATAGAAAGTGGCTATAAGGGTCCCCAACCCATTTTTAGTAGGATAATAATAGTTCTTATATTGATCTTAATTTTTGTTGTTGTTTTGGGTTTTTTTTCTTTATTTCTTTTCTGAAGTTTTTTGACTAGCTGACTGACATTTCCTCTTTTAACCTTTTACAGACCCTGAAAAAAGCTGTAGTTCTGGTCTTATTACTACTTAGCTGTGTGACTGGGCCACAACTGGGGGCAGGTTCATTGAATTGAAAAGGTGAAGCCAACCTGTCTCTCATCTGCTCTCCCTGAGTGGACTCACCTAGCACCTGCAGGCTCCAAGCTTGACATTGCCTGGAGGGAGCCCACACAGGCGTCCCCTTCCTCCAGTCCAGCCTCTCCACCTGCAACTGGGTGGGTCAGTCTACTCAGCTCTCACCTGATTCTTCAGCGCCCACCTTAATTGCCAGTGAGCCTTGAGGAGGCTGACATTCTTAATGCCATTTGCAGTTCTCTGTTAGAATCTAGAGAAGGGGAAAGGTAAATTGTTGCAACTTCCAGCCTCCAGCACAGTGTCCCTGTTTGTGGGAGAAGAAACAGCAAGTGTGGCCCAGTAGGAAATGCCAAGACTTTAGAGCCATATGGGTTTGAGTTCCATTTCCAGGTTGGCCGGGTGTTGATTTATATATGCCAGACCTTGGGCAGGTCAGTTACTTAACCTCCCTGAGCCTCAGTTCCCTCATCTTTAAGATAGGAGCAGTGATACCTGGACACTTGTTCCTGGCACAGTCTCTGGTTGCATGTGGAACCTGTGATTCCTACTGCTTATCACGGGGCCCTGCACTGCCTTAACTTAAAGCCTTTGTGGGGATCACAAAGAGTAAACTTACACTGGGGTTTCTCTACAGGGACTTAAAATCTAGTTGGGACAATATGATTGTTAAACAAGTACACAGCTAGAGACATGTTTCAACTTGAGAATAACTGAGAAGAATCAGGCCATGATAGAAGCAATTTTCATGTATCCAGACTGTCAGAAGTCAGCCCTCTGCCATGCTCTGACAGGCTGGGGTGGCCTCTTCCTTCCCCAAGCAGAGATTAATGGACAAGTTGTTACTAGTGCTGAGGTTCTGGGCAGCTTCCTTGTGGAGGCACATCTGTTGACCCAGCAGGGCTTTGGAAGCTTTTTCTTGAGTAGTGAGCTTCATCTAGTGGCATAGAGCCTCCCTGATGCTGGTGCTCTGGAGCTAGCGTCACTGGGGCATAAAATCAGGGCTGCCTTGTAATAGAAGACCCCGTGTCAGCACGGCCATAGGAGAGCAGTGTAGTGTTAGTGGGGCCACTGAGGCAGACAGCAAGGCTTTGAAGCATTGTATCTTCCTGCTGCGGCCTAAGGAGTCCTACAGAAAGCAAGCCACAGAGAGAGTGTTTCCCAGATACTGCTCAGGTAAAGAAATTGGACCTTATTGTTGTAGAAATTACTCAGGTTTTAGAGTGATCACATTTGGAAATATTGAGTCCCAATCAGCTTGTTCCAGCATGTCATGTTTTGAATTCTCATCTCAACTCATTATCAGGAATAACCTCTGGCCTTACTATATAATACATCAAGAACATCATTGAGTTTTTGCTATAGCTAGGCACTGTTATTATCTCTTTTTTACATAGGAGGCACCTAAGGTAAAAGAGATTACATACTAACAGGAAGTAAAGCCGGGATTCAAAACCCAGCAGCCTAAAGAGGCTGTACCCTTTACTTCTCTACTAAGTAGCCCCCTGTTATTGGGGTTTTGTTTTTGAGACAGAGTGTCACTCTTGCCCAGGCTGGAGTGCAGTGGCACAGTCTTGGCTCACTGTAACCTCTGCCTTCCAGGTTCAAGAGATTTCCTGCCTCAGCTTCCTGAGTAGCTGGGATTACAGGCGTGAGCCACCGCACCTGGCCTGTCATTGGTTGTTTTCATAGGTAGAAGTGTTCACAAGCAGAAGTTCCTTCCTCTTGTCAAAGGTCTGTTTCTCTGGCAGAAAGGTGGAAGCAAGAGCATAAATTCTGTCTAACAGGCAGAAAGGTAGACTAGAAGATCTAGACTAGACTAAAAAGTTAGACTTTGAGATCCTCTGTCTGTCCCCTGAGTTCTAGCCCTAGAGCCCCTAGAGAGATTACATGGCAGCTAGAGGGAAAACAAGTTTCTGTTTAATGAAAACATTCCCCTAAGATTATTGTGAAACTTATTTTTTTAACATTTAACATTGTGTCTAGTTTCTTAAATGATTTTCAACTGTGAGATTATCCAAGGATTTTTTTTTTATTACCAACGCTAATTTTTCATAGTTAGCATTACAAATAGAAAGTTTGTTCATTTTCCTTCTTTTTTTCCTTTCCTTCCCCCTTTTATTACATAGAGACAGGGCCTCACTCTGTTGCCAGGCTAGAGTGCAATGGCGTGATCATAGCCCAGTGCCGCCTCAAATTTCTGGGCTTAAATGACCCTCCCACCTCAGCCTCCTGAGTAGCTGGGACCACAGGTGCATGCCTGTGCTAATTTTTAAATGTTTTGTAGAGACGGAGGTCTCGCTGTGTTGCCCAGGCTGCTCTCAAACTCATAGCCTCCAGCAATCCTTCCATCTCAGACTCCCAAAGTGCTGGGATTACAGACGTGAGCCACCTCACCCAGCCCCATTTTCCTTCTTAATGGATCCTGGCCCTTCCAAATACCCTCCATTTGGTCTTTGTATTTCATGTTAACTGTAAACTTTTGTCTGTACTGTTTTAAACTTCACAATACGCATGGGTTCTTTGGTTTTTACCACAGTTAGAACAGCATCTCTTAAACTGATATGTCATTCTGTAAAGAAATAGACTATCTAAGACACAACTAATTATCTTGGAATAGGAACTTCAGGTAACCCAGGTACGGGCCCCATAGGTGTCCCTTCCAGATTGTTCTGAGCAACCAATTAAGAGATGTCAGATCAATGGGCATTTTGTGGCTGGATGGTAGTGGAAATGATTCTTCTACCAGGAGGTGCTGCTAAACCCCCTTGTTGCAGGTTGAAGCCAGGGTGTAGGAGCAGGGGAGCAGGCAGTTGGGGAAGGAGGTAGATTGGCTGCCCCAGGTCCAGAAGGGACCTGAGATGGCAGTGTAGTTCTGGAATATGTTATCCAGATATTTGGTCTTGTCTGGGAGGAAGGAAGCAGAATTAGCATGGAATCAAGTCATGAACTTTGATGGGAGCTCTTAGCTGTGTAAGACAGCCTTATGCAGGAGAACTCTTCATTGCCGCTTGGTTCTCATTAAAACATCTGAAGATGTGAGCACTGGTTCTTCTGAAATCATAGAGCTTCTCTTCTAACCAATATAGCAGGGGCTTATTTTGAGTGCTTTCTTCCAGCAAACCTAGAAAGTATCTCACATTCACCCGTAAAACAAACCATGAGGACAACCATAGAGGAACTCAGCTCTATTTCACAGGTAGAAAGTCTAGGACCATCAGAACCCCACCACCAACCCCAGAATCTGGGAGAGAACAGAGACAAGGTCAGAGCTGCTGGCTCCCCGCTTGGGGTTATATAACTCCCCGACTCCTCAAGTCCATGGAAACTGAGGCCAATTCCCTGGAAGATCATTCTGTTCTCTACTGTTTTTTCAAGAATACAGCCAGCTTGATCACTGGCTCTGAGTATTGTATGGGAATGTCCCGTTTTCTTTTTTTTCCATGGACTGAATGCCTACCATTATGGTCATTGTTTCATCAGTTTGTGTTTAAACTTGCCTGGATCTCATATTTTTATGTATGTTTGGCTTATATTTTGAAGAACTTTGCTTTGTTTGTATATACCCTCATCTGTTTCCAAAGAGATTTTGAGAGGGCTTACAACAAAGGAAATGAACAGTGAGCTGCATTTAAATAATAGAAAGACAGAAAATCAGAATGAAGGAGACGAGTGTCAGAAAGAATGTGACATCTGTAAGGGTGGGCACAGCTCCTGTGACTGGGCTTCATGTTTTCTGATTTCAGTATCACAGATGCAGTCGTTCTGCTTGGTGGGGTGGGGGAGGGAGAGTTTACAAGGTTATCTCTTACAACAAACTCCATTGAACATTGAGAATTATTTTTCCTAGCACCTAAAAGCAGCTTCTCACCTGAGGCTTGATATTGGAAATATTCAGTGTTACAACAGTGGACAGCGTTTGCATTTTGGGCAAATGAGGAAAGAGTTTTTTTTGTTTGTTTGTTTGTTTGTTTGTTTGGAAGACTCTTGTCCAGGCCTTGCCCAGTTACTGGGCCGTGTTCTTGCCTCTCTCATGTCGGGAGATCACAGTGGCACCATCTTGGCTCACTGCAACCTCCGCCTCCTGGGTTCAAGCGATTCTCCTGCCTCAGCCTCCCGAGTAGCTGGGATTACAAGCGCCCGCCACCACGCCCAGCTAATTTTTGTATTTTTAGTAGAGATGGGGTTTCACCATGTTGGCCAGGCTGGTCTTGAACTCCTGACTTCAGGCGATCCACCTGCCTTGGCCTCCCAAAATGCTGGGATTATAGGCATGAGCCGCCGCGCCCAGCCAGGAAAGAGATTTTATAAGGCTGTTTCTTAAGACAAAATCTGGTGAAAATAGAGGGACATACTAACCCATCTACACACAAACTATCCTCTATCCTAATCTGATTCTAGGATAAAGTGTAGACCATCTCTGAGTAGGTGGAGAGCCTGTCGCTTGGGCTACTTCTGTTTCCCTTCCCTTTGCTGAGTGTTTGACCAGGGCTGTGTAGCTATGGGAGGCTTCCACAAGGTCTGCAGCTTGGGTAGGACCACTGCTGAGGGCAGGACCACAAGCTTTATTTAGAAAGCAGATAGATAGGTAACAGTATATTCTATATGCAAGGAAATCTAGATAGCATCTTTCCCAGGTGCACAACCGTCTCTGTGCATTGGAAGGGGTGATACGCAGTTCCTGCAGTCAGCACTGACACTTTCCTGTGGAAGCAGCTTTGGGTAACTGCATTCCTTCAACAGTAGTTGGCCTGAGGCCCCTGAGCTCTGAGCACAAATGGT
This sequence comes from Pongo pygmaeus, assembly GCF_028885625.2. NCBI lineage: Eukaryota > Metazoa > Chordata > Mammalia > Primates > Hominidae > Pongo > Pongo pygmaeus. The sequence continues at coordinate 132,881,824 of NC_072384.2, forward strand.
TTGATATGGTGATGTTCTAACGCAGTCATCCTCTTTGGCCATGAAAATCCTCAAAAATTCTCCAGCTTTGATTAGGATGAGCAGATTGGCTGCACTCTCTCTCCAGCTGGCTGCATGTGACACATGCAGATTTGCTCATCATGCTTTGTATTCACTGTTGCATATTGCTCAGGCATGTGAGAGGCAAGAACATGGCCCACTAACTGGGCAAGTCCTGATCGGGAAGCTGCTGAGGTAAAGGTGCTCCTGTTCTGCTAAAGGAGACCCTGGGATCAGGGACGAGCTCTTCCCTGCTGGGCTTACCCCGTAATACAGGCCGTGTGGGACAGTGGTGAGCTGAATTCTCCTGCCATAGAGGTGCTGGTGAGCAATGCAGTCACCTTCAGAAGAGGAGGCGGCTTGACCTGGGGGCATGAATGCTACCACTAGGCCCTTTTCTCCTGGGACTGGCTCCTTCCTACAGAGCAACCCTCCCTGTGGGTTGACCATAGCTCCAGAGACAGACATTTTTTTCTTCTCAGAAAGTAAAACCTCAGCATTGAAGAATCCTTGTCCTGTCATTTTTAACCTTAATGAGAACAGAACAAGCCTCTGGAACAAGGTGCAGCGCAGTCAGGAGAAGTAGCTTTAAGTGAAAACACAGCTGTGGGGTTTACAGACAGCGCTGCAGGGAGGCATCATCCAATGGGAGCGGCCAGCCTCGCTATAGACTTCCAACACTAATGAATCGGGAACTCCATGCTGAACAGGGTTTAGTTTGATGGGTCCCTGTGCCAGCAGAAGGATGTATTTTTCTTGAAAGACCAAGGTGCCAGAAATCTCCATGATTACGTTACTGGAGAAAGGTTCTTTTTTGTGGTTTGTGAAGTTGAGCGTCAGGACTGCAGGATTCTCTTGCTCTTTCTCACTCTTATTTTTTCCAGGTCAGAACCAGAGCTTGGGGTGGGGAGGAAAATCCTGCTGAATGAGCAAGTTCTTTCTTAAAAAGCTCTCTCCAAGTCCAAAAAGACTTCAGTGGACTTAGGAGAAAGAAATTTAATACATTGCCATAGAATCGTCATTAACCAAGTTAAAGCAAAGTCCACAGCATCTTTGTCTTATAAAAGAAAGCAAAAAGGAGATGGAAAAAAAGAAATTATACTTAGGAAATCCAAACCAAACAGTGAACACTAAAGAAGAAAAACTCAAGATCATCTCTGAAAATGTGATTTTCTTCTAATCAGATTTTTCTATTAAAAACCAAGGCTGCACGTAGAAGTCACTTTTCTGATCTTTTAAAGTCTGCCATAAATGGCATAGCTGAAATGTTTGAACTGTGCTAGGATTTACCACTTTCAGCTTAAGGAAGAGTTGGACACCCTGCAAGACCCAGTGGACTATGAGGGGAAGAGTCAACCGTGGAGAGGCTGGAGGCTTCCCAGGCCGGCCTTGACCTGTGTTTGAACCTTAGTCTTAATAACTAGCAGATTGAAGCAAATTCACAGGCCTCCTGGAGAACCCATGTTGGTTTGAACTGGAGCAATCCTGGCCAAATAACTCACACTGTACTCTTACCAGTGACCTCCCTCATTACACCCCTGTGAGGGGAGCTCTGAGCTAGCATCCTAGGTTCCCCTGCTCATTCATGGAGTAGACTGCGGAGAAAGCTGAATGGCTCTGTCCTGCTGGGTCTGTAAGTACCTTCCAGGAGACGGGCAGAGAGAGACTTGGTTGCCCATGAGAGGTCATCTTGGAGGTATTGTGAACAAAACAGGGAATTCCTAAACTTTTAAACTCATTTTTTGCCCTTCCAAGGTCAGGCCAGGACTTTTCCAAAGCCTCGAAACCTCTGATGTGGTGTCTTCCCTGACTGATGGAGTTTAGTGCCTAGTGGCCCTTGCATGACGTTCTCCAAGTGTGGCTGTTTGACAAAGCTGCCCGTGTGCCTGGGCCAGCCGAAGATCTACCTGCTCAGTAGCCCAGAGGGACCCCTGGCATGCTTGCCTAGCCACACTTTCCTGTCTTGTCCTGTCACTCTTCTGGTTATTCTTATGAATGTAGCCTGGCCCACTGTCTTCACCAGGCTGGGATCCAAAATAAGGTCACATGTCTTTTAATAGTTACATTAAAAGACTCAGTGGACACCCCTCCTCCTGCTTACCTAGGACATTCTTTCTGCCCCTAAGTTCTCCCTGAAGTGCCATCCCCAAGCAGCAATAATCTGAGCAGCCTGAGGAAGCTGTACATAGTCCTCAGTCACTCATTCTTGTTACCCACCTGTTGCCACCTGCTGGGAGGATCGCCTTGCTGTCTCCATTGTCATCCCACCCAGAGAGCTCAGAGGGGCGGAAGGACGGCCTCTCAAAGGCCCAACAACCCCAACAGGGCCTGCATCCCATGTTCCCACAGAGTCTGTGGAAGATTCTCCTCTCCCAAGGGTCCTAGTCCCTTCAACTCATCCAGGCTCCTGGAGCTCACCCACACGATTCTTTAAGGCCAGTTACCCAGGGGCCCCACCCTAGAGCAAGAGGCCTAGGTCCAAAGGGGTCCCAGTGGTAGTCTCATGCTCTGGCTGCCTGGAGCCTGCCCTCCTGTGTGACCTCAGCCTGAGCCCCTGAAAGGAGAAGGCTCTTCCATTTTCTGCCCTAGGGAGACTGACCTTTCCTTGTTGGGATGAAAGCCTTGCCTCTAACTGAACCCATTTGAAGGCTTCCGCCCTCTGCTGGTGGAAGCTGACAGAGCAGCCTTGTTGTTGCCTCTTGGGTCCTTCACTTTCTTCCCTCTTCACTCAATACCAGGACCGTTGTGCAGCTGGAAACTGTCCACCCAGGGAAGCCTATTCCTGGGGAAAGGATTGGGTAGTGGTGAGCTCTCCTGCTTGACATGGCAGCTGCCTCTGGAGAGAGAAAGACCTTGTGAAGTCTGAGTGGCTGCCATTCTTGCAGGCTGACTTCCCAAGCTGAGCCGCTCTGTGGGTGGTCCCTGCAGGTGGTGATTAGGGCCAGAGCGCTGCTGCTGCCTGGTTCCTTGCCGTGCCTGATAGGTAGAAAGTATCTAGTGAGCATTGTTGAGGGAAGGAGCTTGTGCCTCTTGAGGGTGCTGACAAGATGGCAACACCTGAACACTGAGAGTGTCTGAGCCACAGCTGGTCATCTGGTGGCAATTACTGAGCAGGAGGTAGATGTGAGGCAGAATTTATTTACTGAAGAGAAAGAAATTCTTTTGAAGGGATGACATTGGACACCTGCTGTGACAGTGATAAGGACACCGAGTGCCCAGGAGACCTGGTGAAGCCACCCTCGGATTCTTTGGGGGAAATACCTCTGGCATTCCAGCGAAGGGGAAAACAAAAGATCAAGGCCACTTTGACAGAGGAGGGACGGGCAGGAAGGGCTCCCCTGGAAGCAGGTGGAGCATGAGGAAGGGCACAGAGGCCTGAGAGAGCCTGGCCTGCTCTGAACCCCTCAGGGAAGTGGACCGCATCAGGGAGTGCATGGAGCTCTGCAGGAGCAGGATAGCGACCCTTCCCTGTCCTGTAAGACTCCTGCTGTCTGTCCTGAGGGCCTCCCTGGCTGGCACACCCTCCCAAGCACAGGCCCACCTCTTTCCATTGCTCTGTTACTGTCTATATTTGTTCATGTGAACAACCAACCTCCAGAGAGCCTGGGCTGTGTTGAATTCACTTTTATATCTCCAACAGCAGGAAGCCATCAAAGGTACTAAAGAAGGAAGTGTTACCAGGTATGCTTCAGGAAAATCACAGCTATGTTCTAGAGAGCGGATTAGGAGAACAGAGCCAAAGGAGTAGGAAGACACATTGTGTGTCAGTGTCCTTAGGAGAAGCATGAGCACAAATTACGCAAGGGCAGTAGAGGGCCCGGAGGTGGCAGGGACCAGGCCTGCCTCCACCAAGGCGCTGGCTGCCCACTTTGTCAGTCTTTGGAGTCTGTGTCCTCCATGACTTGGCTCCCTTCTCAGGCTGGTAGCAAGCTGGTTGCAGCAGTTCTGGCCCGCGTGACCAGAAGCACTCAACAAGCATCCCCTTGTACCTCATTGGCCTCGGTTGGGTCACACATCCATTCCTGAACCAGTTTCTAGGGCCAGGAAATGCCATGCCCTGATTGGCTTAGGTTTCTTACCTCAGAGCTGTCACGTCCAGCCCTGGAGCTAGAGGTTGGGTCTGCTTCCCCCTGGACTCCCTAGACTGGGGAGCAGGACAGGGGAATGACTAGCTGAGTGAAAGTAGGCCATCCTTAGCAAGGAGGAAATGCCTGCTTAGCTATGCATCCGTGTTTGCTACAGGAACCAGATGGACCAATTCATTCATCTATTGAACCTTGTACATGGTAAGCACCTACACACCAGTAGGGACATACTTTGTGGAAACAGCATACCATCATCCTGGGTGAATTTCAGTCCTCATGAAGGATCCCCCACCCTCATCCCTACCCAGACCCTTGGCTCTCCATTCCTTGATTTCTTTTTGGATCTTGTCTTTGACCAGCCATATCCAAGGTCAGACACACGGCTTGCTCTCTGACCATGGCCTCAGCCCCTTCAACTCCCTTATCCAGTGACTCCCACACTCCTCTCCTTGACCTCTCAGACACTACACCCAGTGATTAGCAACACGGACCACACTTCAGCTGTGCCACTTACTTGGTAATTTGGGCCAAATACTTAATAAACTCTCCTGTAACATAGAGGTAGGAACCAGCTTTGCAGGGCTGTTGCGAGGATTAAAGAAGATCAGCGTGAGAGATGCTTAGGACAGAGGACGTGCTTAATAAATATTAGCTCCATTCCAGACATCTGTCACCCAGCCACTTCTGTTTTCTTCCCATCACCCTCTTTCCCATTTATTTCCTTCCTGTTCCCCCGTAGGTCTCCTGGTCCATATGCTGCCGTATCGTATCTCCACTCCCTTACCCCTTATTCTTCCCTGAAACCTTCTTGGCAGATATTCAGCTTGGACCAACCTAACTTTCTTCACACTAATGTCTAGGTTGCTAGAAAAAAATTAACAGTGGGACAGATGCTTGCTACAGTAACTTCAGATCCTGTGGCGTCAGGGGGATCCGAATACTCCCTGGCAATCCTTATGCTCTGCCCAGGTCAATTGTTTTTCCTATTCTCCAAAGGAGCAATTTCAAACCTTCATCACTTTCCTCAAACTCCTTCCCCCATCACACTCCCCATTCTTTGCAGAAAATTTGTCTCCTAATTTTCAGGAAAGAACCCAAAAAATCATACTAGGACATTCTAAATCCCCCCTGCCCAATCCACAGATCTCACTGTTACCCCTGCCCATCTTCCTTCCTCCTGCAGCCGAGAAAGGGGTTCCACTTTTGTGTTGGAGCCAATCCCTTGTCATCTCAGAGACCTCTAATCTGCAGTTCTGTCTCTCTTAATGTCTTCTACCCCACCATCCATAGTGCCTTCTTCCTGTCAGCATTAACAAGTCTCTGTCATCTTTAAATACACTCCCTTCAAACACCTTCAGTACACTCCCACATCCTCTCATCCTTTCCCATTCCATTTCATGAATCTTGCCTCTTCCCTAGCACTGTCTAATTTGCTAAAAGAGTTGTATTCACTCATGATCACCATTTCCTGGCTTTCTACTCATTTTTCAACCTGTCACCCCTGATCTCTGCTCCCAGCACTCCCTGCAAGAGTCTTTTCTGATAGATCCAAAAGATTCCTTGTTTGGGAATGTTCTCTGTTACTTGACCTCTTAGAAGGATTTAACGCTGCTGACTACGCCCTCCTTGAGGCATGTTGTCTCCTTGGCTTCTATAATGTCAGAACTCAGAACTCTATAGCCACTCCCCAGTTTCTGTTTTCCAGCTCTTAAATACAGGTGTTTCTCAGGATTCTATCCAGGGCCTTCTTATCCCTCCAGGTTAAAATCTTGCTTATAAATTTCAGAACTGTATATTCAGCAGCCTACTGGCCATCTCCACTAGATGCCTCTGAGGTATGTTAGAATCCGCAATCTCAAATTGAACTCAAACTCTTCTCCCAAACCTATTGTTCTTCCTTGTCAGGGTGAGTAGCAATAGCATCTGCCCTGCAGCCTGAGCCAGAGAATCCTGAACACTATTGTTGACTCTTCCCTCTCTCACTGACTTTATCTCCAGACCATCACCAAGTAGTGTAATGCTGGTGAGGTGAAAGGATTGTGGATTTTGATTAAAATTCCAGTTCTAATTGTGGTTTGCACAAACTACTTAATCTTTCTCAGCCTCAAGTTCCTCGTCTGTTTAAAGGAAATAGCAATACCTAATTTAAGTGATTGTTGTCAGGATAAAGGAAAGCCTTTACTTGGTAGGTGATATGGTTTGGCTCTGTGTCCCCACTCAAATCTCACCTTGAATTTTAGTAATCCCCACATGTTGTGGGAGGGACCCAGTGGGAAGTAATTGAATCATGGGGGTGGGCTTTTCCTGTGCTGTTCTCATGGTAGTGAATAAGTCTCACAAGATCTGATGGTTTTATAAATGAGAGTTTCCCTGCACAAGCCCTCTTGCCTCTCGCCACGTAAGACTTGCCTTTGCTTCTCCTTTGCCTTCCACCATGATTCTGAGGCCTCCCCAGCCATGTGGAACTGTGAGTCCATTAAACCTCTTTCCTTTATAAATTACCCAGTCTCAGGTATTTATTTTTAGCAGTGTGAGAACAGACTAATACAGTAGGCATTCCGTAAACGTGAGTCCTCCATTTAGTAAACATGACTGCTCTTCTGTTCCAGTCCTCTCTCTCCCCTACCCTATCACCACCTCTGCTGACTTGCCTTATTGTTGAATTGGTGTGAACATAGTTTCCTGACTTTGAGAATCCCTCTGCAATTAGATTTCCCATAGTTCCTTCATGACTAAGGACTAAGTGCTGGTCAACACAGCATTGTGTGGGGTCTGGGAGGCAGATGCCAGATGTCACTGGCACATAGTTAGATATGTATGTACTCCCAAGTCTTTTCTCTTAGCTGTCTCCAACGCCACTGCACCTCCGTAAGCCAAATCTTCATCATCTCATTGGGCTACTGCAGCAGCCCCCTCTAAGGCCTTTCTCCATGCCCTCTCTCACTTCAGCCCTTCTCTACCTGACCATCAGAGCTGGTCTTTCTGCCCTGAAACCTACCATGGCTTCTCTCTTCTGGTGAAGTCCACACACTCCTACATGCAGCCTGCCTTGCCAGCTCATCTCCCTTGTGTGCCTGTGCCAGCCCAGTGTAAGTCCTCTCTGACCCAGTGACACCTTTCATGATAAGGGAGCAAGAAGGATGCTTAGATACTGGTTGAGAAGCTGAATACTATACTTCTTGGGTCCAGTGGCTGGTAGGACAGGCATAAGACACTCAACTAAGACCAGCTGTCTAGAAAACAGGGACCAAAAGACACAGGAAACCCAGGAGGGCTTAGAATTCTGTAGGAATCACCAGTCATAAAATAAGGAGGAAAACCTATTAGTCTTCTGTCAGAGCAATGTATGCTTATGAAGAATTTGGAAAATGCAAAGAAAGTAATCACCTGGAACCTCTCACCTAGTGATAGGCACTGTTGCCGTTTAGGTATGTTCCTTCCAAGTCTTTTTTTTTGAGACAGACTCTCGCTATGTCGCCCAGGCTGGAATGCAGTGGCAAAATCTTGGCTCACTGCAACCTCCACCCTCCAGGTTCAAGTGATTCTTGTGTCTCAGCCTCCCGAGTAGCTAGGACTACAGGTGCATGCCACCACACCCAGCCAATTTTTTGTATTTTAGTAGAGATGGGGTTTTACCATGTTACTCAGGCTGGTCTTCTGAGCTCAGGCAATCCACCCACCTCGGCCTCCCAAAGTGCTAGGATTATAGGCATGAGCCACCGCATCTGGCCTCAGTCTTTTCTTCTAGGAAGTCTTTGTCCTTTTTTACATAGTCTTCATGGTACACTGTATAATCAAGTGTGCGTGTGCATCCTGCTTTATCTCATCTGTCCAACTTATTTTTCCTGGGTTAGTAAAAATTCTTCCTAAGCCATGTAATGACTGCCTGCTATTCCATGTGTGACTATAGGATAGTTTGTTTAACCTTTTGCTACTGCTGGACTTTTTAGTGTTTCCAATAAATAACACTGGGGGGAACAGTTTTGCAAATAAAACTTTTCTTCCTACATTTCTGATAATTCTTCTAAGCTATAAATTCATAACTTAAATCACTGAGTCAAATGATATGAAAATTTCTAAGCAATGCAGACTCAAAATGGACAGAATGAATATAGACCTGACCTCAGCTGCAAAGAGAGAGGTAAAGAGAAAAGGGTTGTAACTAATAGATTCTTTTAAAATTATTTTTTACTTCACAAAGGAGAGGGCTGGGAAGATTCAAGTGGTGCTCTGTAGGGCATACATGCCTTTGACTTGAAGTTCTGGCTTCATGATGGTCGAGAAGGGCTTGTTTCTGCTTTTGTGTTTTCATCTGGGTCAGTTAGAGGACAAACCATTCCTATGAGTTCCTTTCCCACTAAGGAAGAGAAAAATTGTCCAGTATCTAATGATGCAGATCATTGGCTATGTTTGCAGCCTTGTAGTTAAAAAAAAATTATCATAATGTATCCTCCTAATGTGCAGCTAATTTTAGTTAAAGTTTCCCTAGTGCTTTAAAAACCCCGTGAATTTATAAACATGGCAGTTGGCTTGCATTTGGAACATTAAAGCTGTCATAACCAGCTGGCTGTAGCAGGGCATGCTGCACCTCCTTGAGCTCTGTTGGAAGTTCAGCACTCACCTGAGCACTGACCTCTGGAATCCAGAAAGAAACCAGAGTCCCTGTTCATGATCTTCCATAACTGAAGAAAGCTAATGAGTGTCTCAAAGTTAACATGTCCAAAGTCAAACCTTTGACTCCCTATCAGTCCCCAAATTCAGTCTTTCTCTCAGCAGTGGATCAGCCACCTGACTGGTGATTCAGATTCAAAAGCTTGAACCGTCCTTGATTTCTTCCTTTCTTTCCTTGCCACTGCCAACATCAAATCCACCAGCATATCCTGTTGATTCGACTTCTAAAATATACCTCAAATTGTCCATTTCTCTCACTCTATCCCAGCCCCCCTGGCCACTCTCCTGACTCTGTAGTGGCTGCCTCCTGCAGGATGTTGCTTCTGCTCTGTGGTCTGTGGTCTGCCGTATGCACTGTAGCCAGAGGGGTCTTGCCGAAATAGAATTCTGACTGCCTCATCTACTCCTTCTTTTTCTCTTCTTTGCTGTTAAGGTAAAGTCCAAAAATTCCAGTGTGGCCAAGAAGGTCCTCCCCAGAGTCATCAACCATGTCCCTGGATCTATCAGGGCCCAACTTCACCAGCCATCCTGCAGCTCCTGCCCCAGGGCTTCTGCACTTACTGTGCTCTCTCCCCAAGGAGAACGCTCTCCACTCCCCCTCCCTCCTCCTCCTGATTTAGAGGAGCGTTCCCTTCTACCCATTCTATTCAGGTCAGGCTCTTCACTTTCATAGAAACATGGGGATTTTTTCTTGCTTCAGAGAGCCTATTTTAATTTGAAGTTCTACACATATATGCACATTCATTGGTGTGATCACTTGATTGCTGTCAGCCTTCTCTGCTAGATGGTAAGACCCATGGAAAGAGTCTGCTGTCACTGTTCTTTCCCTCTCAGCTAGCTCATGTCTAGCACAAGATAGGTGCTTAATAAACGTATTGGTTGCATGCCAAATGAACAAGTAGAGTCTTGCTGACGGTCGTCATTGATGATGGGGTCCTTGTAAGGTGTGGGCTCTTCCCGGAGTGGGCAAGCCCAGGTTCTCCACAACACATTGACTTGAGGGAATGTGACTTTGTTTGATTTTATTTTTTTCATTTCAGCTATTGGAGTGAATAGAGCATGCTGCCTAAAACTTCTTTTTCTCTTCTCTCTCTCTTCAGCTAAAGCTTGCTTTCACTCTGGACCACGAGACTGGATTGCCTCAAGGATGTCATATCTATGAGTACCGCGACAGCAACAAGTAAGCCACTCAGTGGGAAAGAGTGTCACTTCACATGTGTGCAGCAGTGGTGCCTGTGGGCTTTCTGACACTGAGCTTCCATTGCTAAGTGGTCATCAGGAAGGGAATACATCTTTTACTATACTAGAAAATAGCTGGCACAGAAATAGTCCTCTTGTAAGATATCTTTGCCCCTAAGTATAGAACTTGGAGCACTTGTAGAGGAGCAGTTGTGGTGTATTAGAAGTAGATGCTGAAGCAGACCTTCTTTCAAGGCTGCAGATGTCCCCCAGACCCTCCCCACTCTTGGTCTCCAGTCATGTGCCTGCTTGTTTGGTTCACTATGTGACTTTGGCTTTGTTGTAGTTCTCAGTCACTATCTGTCTATACTTAGGTTTATGGGTTTTGTTGTGATTATCTACCTTGTAAATTTTATATTAATGGTTGGGAGATTTCTGGGTACTTGCAGAGATTTAAATTGGTGGCCTTATTGGAAAGGTGGCACCTTGCATACTTTCATAGCACCTCCTTCCCCCATCATATACTGCTCCTTTTTTTTTTTTTTTTTTTGAGACAGGTTCTTGCTCTGTCACTCGGGCTAGAGTGCAGTGATAGAATCATGGCTCACTGCAGCCCGAAACTCCTGGGCTCAAGTGATCCTCCCACCTGTTTCCCGAGTACCTGCTACTACAGGTGCACACCACCATGCCCAGCTAATTTTCTAAATTTTTAGTAGAGACATGGTCTCTCTATGTTGCCCAGGTTGGTCTTGAACTCCTGAGCTCAAGCGATTCTCCCACCTCGGCCTCCCAAAGTGCTGGGATTACAGGTATGAGCCACCACACCCAGCCGCAGACTGCCTCCTTGACTGTGTATTTTTGTTTGTGAGACAGTGAAAGTGGTGGTGAATGAGGCACAGGAATTGTGCCCCGATGATGACAGTGATGGTAATGACGGCGGCTACCATTGAGCACCTCCTATGTATTAGGCACAGTACTGGGGACTTTACATTCGTTATATCATTTAATCTTCGTAACAGCCCCGGTGTGTTATTTTATTATTGTCATATTTGCAGAAGCTAAGGTCTAGGGAACTAAAGTAATTCACTGAGGGTAACTTGCCACAGCTGTGAGAAGCAGAGTCAACATTATCATGTTTACTCTGGGGAGAGAATAGATGGAAAACAAGTGACCCGTATTGCTACTTAGAAACCCCAGTCCATGACAAGAGCAGTCCCAACCTGGACTTAAGGAGAATGTACTCTGGTCTCATTGTCTAAATATCCAGGCTGTTTAATTTCATTCAGTGGAAGGAAACAAATAGGCACATGCCAGTAGAACTGTCTACTGTCTGTGACCTTCCAGAAGAGAAACCTCTGCCTTTCTCAAGACCTCTGGCGCTGTTTTGGGTAGAAGAGAGGCTACTGGGTGCCCTCATTACCACATCTCCACTGGGATTACCTTCAAGACGTGATGACTGTTTGTAATTTATCTTTAGGAGAATGCCATAGTAACTGGTGTGTACCCCTAATTAATCATAAGAAGGATTGACCAGACATCCTTTAACAATTCTTGCTGGACTCTCTGCTATTTGGGAAAAGGTTGAAGAGTGTTTATTCAGTGGGAGAAGGGCGCCAGCTCTCTGTCCTTTAAGTTTATGTCTTAGCTGTTCACATATCCGGTGGCAACAACTTACGTTGTCTTTGACTGTGAGAAGAGAAAATAGCCTAGCTCTTTTTTTTTTTCTTTAATAGAAGCAGTGTCTCATGATGTTCCCTAGGCTGGTCTTGAACTCCTGAGCTCAAGCCATCCTCTTGCCTCAGCCTTCGAAAATGCTGCGATTACAGGTGTGAGTCATCCCGCCCAGCCTAGCTCTGTGTCTTGGTCGATCCATAGCTCCTAGCATATTATCAGACCAAGCAATGTAAGAAGATAACTTAGGGTTTATAAAGATGAATAAGTTTTGGCCCCCAAAGACCTCTAAAAGAAAATATTTGTGTAGGAAATCAGATAGAAGCCATGATCTAGAAAAGTATGGTGATCAGCATGTTCTCACTGAACAATGAGAACACTTGGACACAGGAAAGGGAACATCACACACCAGGGCCTGTGGTGGAGTGGGGGGAGGGGGGAGGGATAGCATTAGGAGATATACCTAATGTAAATGACGAGTTAATGGGTGCAACACACCAACATGGCACATGTATACATATTTAACAAACCTGCATGTTGTGCACATGTACCCTAGAACTTAAAGTATAATAGTTAAAAAAAAAAGAAAAAAAAGAAAAGTATGGTGATCAAATGCTTTGGTGACTGCTTTCTCTGGTTCTCTCTTGCTTGTATTAGAGTCAGTCTTAAGGTTCATTCTCAATCCTTAGACAACTTTCCTAACCTCTCTGAGCCTCTAGTTTCTTTTCTTTTCTTACTCTTTTTTTTTTTTTCTATTTTTTGAGACAGTCTTGCTTTTGTCGCCCAGCCTGGAATGCAATTGCATGATCTCAGCTCACTGCACCGTCCGCCTCCTGGGTTCAAGTGATTCTCCTGCCTCAGCCCCCGAATAGCTGGGATTACAGGTGCCCGCCACCACACCTAGCTAATTTTTGTATTTTTAGTAGAGATGGGGTTTCACCATGTTGATGAGGCTGGTCTTGAACTCCTGACCTAGGTGATCCACCTGCCTTGGCCCCCCAGAGTGCTGGGATTATAGTCATGAGCCACCACGCCCGGCCTGAGCCTCTAGTTTCTTCATCTGTAGGATGAGGTAGGATTAATAGTAGGATTAATTATTAATTGTTAATTAATTATTAATAGTAGGATTAATAATACCTCTCTGGCAGAGTTGCATGGGGCTGTCTGGCCGGGATATCATGTTGAAGTGTGTCATCACCAGTCTCACATATAGAATGCCCATAGGAAGTGCTTGTTGCCTCTTCTTCCCAAAGAGAAAAACCGGCTCATGACTTCCATCTTCCCAGAAAGTCTTCTGCCAACAGTGTACTCATGAGGGAAGAGGCTGGCGTGCCTGCCATTCACAGCCTTCGGTTGTGTATGACGCTCTGTCAAAGGCAGACTCCTCTCCTCACTCATGAGTTGTGAAGTACGGAGGACCCCAAAATCCTGACTATGACTTCTTGTCTCCCCCAGACCCTTCCCTGTTTGTGTTCCTCTGTTTCCATTTAGGGTCATTTTCCCTACAATGCCTGAATACAAATATTGGCATAATAGTGTTATTTAGGAAATAAAGATACTCAGCCTAGACCCTTAAGGGGCCCATGTTGTCTCAGGCCAAGTAACATGAAGACAACACCAGCAGAGAGAGGAAATTCTACAGATGAAAAAGCTAGCTTGAATATTAGTTTGGTACAACTGATTATTGAAACTACTGCTTTTCCTTTTTGGATATTCCCTGCAGTACAATTTGTAATCACTTTAGCATTCATCTCTGTTTGCCAAATTCAATCCATCAGCAGAAAAAGTTGTTCTGAATAAGTGCTGAGGCTGTTGGATGGTTCTCCCAAATAGTCTTTCCTTTCAAATGGAATGGCCCGGAAAATGGGCACTCCATTTTTATATTTTCTGGATTCTTTTATCAGCCCTCGATTAATGGGATTCAGTATCAAAAGCAGGTAAAGTTTTCTGCAACAGAGAAGAAGAATGTGGCCCTCAGGTCCATGGGTGGTGTCTGATAGTTTTGATCCTTGGCTCTATGTCATCCTGTTCTCCTTTCACAGAAAGGAGCTAATCTCTGCCTCTGGGGTCCAGGGAGGACAGTCCCTAGGACTTGTCCATTTCTGATAGGACTTGGACCCTGCCTTCTCTAAGGCTAGGGGTACAGCTGTCGGGTAAATATTCTTAAAGCTCTGAGATCATTAGAAGAAAGAGAGAAGCTGTCCTATTGTGCCTTGGGTTCAACTAGTAAAGCTCTCCACCTTGAATTATTCTGTCAGCCTCCCAAAAGCTGTTCCAATCTGTATCTAAGAGGTATGATGCCTCACACCACCTGGCAGACGCCACCAGTCACCACCCGTGGACCCACGGGTGGTGACTGGTTTTTTTTTTTTCTCTGTTGCAGAAAACTTTACCTGTCTTTAACACTAAATCCAGTTAATCAAGGAGTGATCGAGAGTCATTTTTGTCAAATTGAAGTTTGGAGATCTCTTGATATAGGGCAAGGAACAAGGCCTTCAAGAGTGAATAAGTGATTTGTGAGAATTCAGTTACACATTTATGAAGCCCCTGCTCTGTACAGTGTGTTACATGGGGGAGGCAAAAATATGCTAGACCCATTGCATGCCCTCAGGGTTTGTATAAGGAGCAAAGCGCACTCCAGCACCTGTGGGATGATATGCACTTTGGCAATGGTAGGAATCGAGTGCTGTGGCAGCAACAATGAGGAAAGCGAATGCTTCCGACGTTGGAGTTACTGAGTGGATGGTGGTGACCTTCACAGACAAGGAGCTTTGTTAGAAGTCTCCTTTCTCACCATCCCCACTGCTACCCTTCTTCTCACTGCCAGGACTGTGGAGTTGCTTTACAAGCTATTCTTCCTGCTGTTAGCTGGTTGGCATCCCGGCTGTCCTCTCTGCAGCCTGAGTGAGTTTGTGTGTCTTTTCTTTCTGGTTGCTTTTTAGACCTTATTTTTGTCTTTGGTGTTCTGCAGTTTTACTACATTATGTCTCAGTGGAGTCATTTTTATTTACATTGTTTAGGACTCAAGATAGTTCTCATTTAGAAATTTTTATCTATTATCTTTGATTCTCTTTGGTTCTCTCTAATCTCTCCTTCTGGAACTTGTTAGGAACCATCTTATTTCATCTTTCCTCTCTTTTTTCTATTTCTGTATCTGTTAATGCTGCATTGTAGGAAACTTCATCAAAAGTGTCTGTCACTTTATTCTCCTTGTAGCAGTTTACTATCAGCTATTTAATAACCCTTCCCAACATGAATATTTGGTTTTTATTTTATTTTATTTTATTTATTTTTTGAGATGGAGTCTCACTCTGTCACCCAGGCTGGAGTGCAGTGGCACAAACTCAGCTCACTGCAGTCTACACCTCCTGGGTTCAAGTGATTCTCTTGCCTCAGCCTCTTGAGTAGCTGGGATTACAGGCATGCACCACCATGCAGGGCTAATTTTTTTGTATTTTTAGTAGAGACGGGATTTCGCCATGTTGGCTAGGCTGGTCTCGAACTCCTAACCTCAGGTGATCTGCCCAACTCAGCCTCCCAAAGTGCTGGGGTTACAGGTGTGAGCCACCATGCCTGTCCTAATGTTTGGTTTTTATATTTAATTTTCAGAAGTTCTGTTTGGTGCTTTTGAAAATCAGCCTATTATTATTAATTAATTAATTTTTTTGGTGTCCTAATCTTCTGTTATGATTTCTATTCTTTCTTTTATCTCCCTAATTATTTTGGTTGTGTTTATTTTATAGCCTCTTTCCAGTTGTTTGAAGATTTTTAGTTCTAGTTCCAAGAGTACCAATTCTCTTATTTGTCGTGTCTATTGACTCACTCTTATGTGGTTCATTTTCTCTTGCAACTTGTTTTTTATCATAAGATCATCTTAGGCTGTGCGCAGTGGCTCATGCCTATAATCCCAGCACTTTGGGAGGCTGAGGCGGAAGGATCACCTGAAGTCAGGAGTTCGAGACCAGCCTGGCCAACGTGGTGAAACCCTGTATCTACTAAAAATACACAGATTAGTTGGGCGTGATGGCACACACCTGTAAGACCAGCTACCCAGGAGGCTGAGGCAGGAGAGTCACTTGAGCCCAGGAGGCAGAGGTTGCAGTGAGCCGAGATCGTGCCATTGCACTCCAGCCTGGGTGACAGAACAAGATCCCATCTCAGAAAAAAAAAAAAAAAAAAAAAGATCATCTTAAGTAGGGATTGTGTTTAGTGGGAGTTCCACATACTGTGGGTTGTGGATGTGTTATCTCATCACTTTTGCATATGTTCTGCCAAGACCCAGGGAGGTTCATAGGTCCTGCTAGTTTGGATGTTAACTCCTTGGCTTAGGAGTCTCACCTCCTGGGTAGGCCACATTCAGACTCCTCACCCACGTGCCATATGGGCTTCACATCTCCATTTCTCATAGGCGATGCCTCTGGTCTGTGCCACATACGGACATTCCTCTGCTCTGTGAGAAAGGTCTTACTGGTTCTTTGTTCAAAGACCAACAGCTCCCAGGATCCTGGCTTTATGTGGGGATCTCAGTTCCAGTTCCATGGCTGGGTCTTCAGTTCCATGGCCAGGTCTTCTGCCTCCTGCATGCATTAAAATCTTAGCTCCTGTAACTGTATCAACGTCTGATACTCCCAGCCCCCAGTTGCCACAGTAAAAATTACAGCTCTGACTTAATTTTTTTTTCACTTCAAGCATCTGAGAATTTTCCCATTATTCTTCTATACTCAATAATATATTTAAATTATTATTTTGGTATATTTTATCTATTATTTCTCTGTGTTTGTGTTGGGAACGAGGTCCACATCAGTTCAGTCTACTATCTTGTCAGAACTGGAGATCTGAATAAACTTAAATATGGTCACTCATTTAGCAAATGTATAGAGAGTATCTGCTATATACCTGTATAGTTCTAGGCCCTGGGGCCACAGAGCTGAATAAATGCTGATGCTGCCAACAGAGGCCCATGTGCCAGTGGAAGGGACTGGGCCTCTGCTCTGCTCCTCAGCAGCAAGGCAGCCAGCCCTGTGATCCCACCTCACCTGCCTGCCATACAGACCCATCCTGTGTTCCTGCCCTGGCACCCTACATGCTGTCTGTACCAGATTACCTCGCGCTCCTGCGTACAACGTGTCCCTGTATGCTCATGCCATTTTCTGCTTCTAGAACATCCCTCTTTCCCAGAACCCCCTGCCCACCCATCTAGGTAACCTCTGCTTCTCCTTCTACTTTCAGCTAGTATTTCTTCTCTGGGAAGCCATTCCACACCCCTCACAGGCATCACCAAAGCTGGGTCAGATGTGCCTTCCCCGTGGCCCTGTGCCGTGCCCGTCTGCTCTATGTCAGCTCTTAGCACTGTGCCTTTCAGTTGTGGGTTTACTTGTTGGCTTCCGCCACTGGGCTGATGCTTTTGAGGTCAAGGTCTTGTTTTTTTCATTTCAGTACCCACAGTGCCCAGTCCACTACCTGGCAAATAATGCTTGATGAAGGGAAGGCGGGGGACCTGATTTAGTCCTTTAGGAAGGGAGGGAGCATGGCTACTGAGGAGTCAAACTTCTTTCCAGCTTTGTCTTTTCATTTGCTGTAGGATTATCATGATGATTAAATTACACATGACATCAGGGAAACTGTCTTCATGGATAGCTGTGATTTCTGAGGAGCTAACATGGAGAAAAGAAGCTGTAAAAATGTGGCTTAACTCCAAATGTAGTGGTAATTACAGTCACTTATATCAGTTTTTTTTACCATTTTTTGCCGGGTAGTGAAGAACAGTGATAGCTATGAAGAACATTAAACATGTCAGACAAACTTGTGGAAGCTGAATTTGATTGCAAGGCTATACTCTTGTTCATGACATCTAGACTTTATGATCCATGTACCATAATCACGATGGGAGCTACCATCTTCTGAGTGCCCGCAGACACCAGGCAAGGGGCTTACCCAGGTTAGTTCTAGTCTAAAACCATTCAAGAATGATATTCACAATAAAAAATAAAAATAAAACCAGTGAGAGTCTGAGAGGTTTTATTATTTTCACAATTTTACAGAATAAAAAATAAAAACAAACCAAGACTGAAGAGTCTGAAGAGGCTCACCTGCCAAGGCCACAGAGGTCAAGGGCAGAACCTGGCTTCTGCCCCAGTTGTGGCAAATTCTAAAGCCTGTGCTGTGCCGTCATGACACCTGCCTTTCTCTCCATGCCAGGAAGCTGCAGGTAGTGCTGCTTCCAGCCATTTCTAAGCAGGCCTGCTTGGGAAGGCTGTCTGGGAAATCCTGGGATTTCCAGTCCCTGTGAACCCCAGGTCAGATGGGCAGCTTCTGACTTGTCATCAGAGTTCTGGGTTAGGCCAGTCACACTGCTTGGCAGGTCACCGTCCACTCAGTGGTGTGTGATGTGGCTGTGTCAGTTATAAAGACCTCATAGTTTTGGGGGTGCAGTTGCCCTGAGTACCTGCCTGATTGGCTCTTGTAGTAGACCCTGGCAGACCCAGGCCCTAGCTTTGGGGTGCCTGCTCCTCTGCCCTGCTGGCAGTTGTGCCTCACTTGGTCCAGGCAGTGAGGCCAGCAGTTGCTGGAAGATCCGTTGTCCCTGCGGACCTCTCAGAGCCTCCTTGACACTCACAGCCAGGTCCTCCGCCTTACTCCAGTCTTACTCTTAGAACAGGTTAGTTTGCTAAACTTAACAAGAGAAAATCTTTCATTTTTTCCTGCCTAGCTACCGGACTCATTTTGGGACCTTGAAACACACGTCATTAAACTTACTAGCTGGCCTCTAGATGTGAGAGAGAGAGCTACACTGTGGGATTGATTTCCTTTGGCTGAAGTGTCTGCCGCATTCATGAGCCTGCCTTGAAGGACAGTATTCCTTGCAGCCTTCCAGAGGATAGGGCAGTTCTGGGCTGTACATCCCCTCCCCAGCCCATGGGCACCTGCTAGCTCAGGTCACTGTAAGGACACCTGGGTTCTCTTCCCCAGCACCTGAGCACATAGTTCTTTCTGCTTCCCAACATGCCCCCTGCCCATGGGGGCTTAGCCTGCTCGGCATCCCCTGGGGTCTCAGAACACATTCTCTAGACACAATAGACCTAGAGAACCAACCCTAAAACCACACTGCGGTTCTCTCTGTGTTGTTTTGTGTTTATCATGGAGGATGTGATGGGTTCGTTCAGGTGCACTGACAAGTGGACCCCAAGCAGGATTAATGTACGAGAGGTGTTGGGGGAAGGCCTGTGAAGGATGAGGGGAGGGAACAGGGGCAGGCCCGGGGCTTCCTTCACCTTACAGCAACCAGCCCTTGTAGACAGTGTGCATCCCAGGGCTTTCCCGTGCTGGCATTATCACAGTGACTCAGGAGCTTCTTCCCAGGTCACTGCTGGTGAGTCTTTGAGCAGCTGAGCCACAACTTTGTACCAGGGCCTGTCCCTGCCCACACACCACTCAGAAGAGCATCCCCTTTGCCCACTAGGTAGTGAGTGAGCCACTCCCCAGACTCCATGTTTCTGCCTGTTTCCTCAGAACCACTCCTGTCCCACTTGCATCAGTTCAGATCTGCAGAGAAGCAGATGCTGAGATGGGACTGGATGTTGAGAAACGTATGGAGGAAGATGCCTGTGAAGGATGAAAGAGGAGAGAGCAGCAGAAGGCAGAGAGAGCCTTCAGACCTCGACACAAGTCTGGCCCTTGTGAAGGAATTTGGGAAGGAAGGAGGGCTGGGTAGGGAGAGTCTCAGGCTACGGCCCAGGTTTTTTTGTTTAGTTTTGTTTTTTTGAGATAGGATCTCATGTTGCCCAAGCTGGTTTCAATCTCCTGGGCTTAGGTAGATCCTCCCACCTCAGCATCCCCACCAGCTAGGATTACAGGCCCGCACAATGGCTCCCACCTGCAGCCCAGTTTTAAGGTTCACTGACGGAAAGTCCTCGAGCCAAAGCCAAAGCCAAAGCTGCCTGCTGGAGGATCCTCACATCTTGCAGGACCTGGCCTGCATTAGGACCCTGGAGGCGTGCTCACAGGAAGTGTGACTTCAGGGCAGATGCAGTGGTGGATCAGAGCACTTGCAGTTGGGGACATTGTCAGTAGTAGAAAATCTGAGTGATGCCTCTTCCTGGCTGCTGCACTTGAGGAGGGGACAGAGCAGGGTGTTCCTGGATGAAGTCCTATGTTTAATTAGCTTCCCCCCTGCTTGGTTCTTTGCCTTTGCCTTCATCCTGAATAAGCAGAGGAAATATTTCCCAGCAGCTCTGACAACTTCAAACCAGCACCAACACTTCCCAGTACTTTGGAAATGACACTTTCTGTCTGCACCTTGGAACTGATGCCAGCTCCTCAGGCTAAGCAGCAGTATTACCTAAGAGCCATTCATTGCAGAGGGCGAGAGCCTCCAGGCCTCCCAGACACTGCCAGGTTAGCTTGAAGAAGGCCTTTCTTGTTCCTGACGAAGCCTTAGTTTAGGAGAAAGGGGAGCTTGAAATCAAGAGAGAGGAGGGGCTTGGGGGAAGTTGGAAGCGATGCAGCCAGAGAGGTGCCAGGCGTGAGCTCATGGGCGCAAGCCTGCAGCTGTATTGTGCATGTGGGAGTCAGCCACTCACAGTGCAGGTGTGAGCTCACTGTTCCACCACAGCCATTAGTGTTTGGCATCAGCATGATGCAGGCACAACTCCTGTTTCCACTGCTGGATTCGGGTAGTGTTCAGCAAAGGGAGTGTCTCTCCACCGTCCACCCACGCAGAGGGATGGCCGTGGCTGTCTCTGCTCTGCTCTCTTCTCACCTCACTCCATGCAGCAGCAATCAGGATATTTTGTCTGCCAACAAGCAGTGCTTCATTTAACCTCAGTTTTGTCTGCGGGAAGAGGAGAAGAGGGTATGAACACTCCCATTTTAGAGAGAGAGAAACAGATGCCCTGATAGGTGCCCTGTGCAAGGTCAAGCTGTACATAAGAGGACCATCCAGCAGGCTTCGCCCTGGATACTACCCCAGCTATCTGATGCAAGCAGGTGTGGGGCCCTAGAACAACTACACAGAAGTGGCGCTGAGTTGCCCGTGGGTCCGGGAGCAGGGAGGGCAGCAAGGCCTGGGGCAGCACAGCTGCCTCCTGTATTGCTTCCATCTCCTCTGGAGTGGCAGTCACCCAGTCTCCTGCACATGGAATCTGAACCACAAAGGGCCAGGACAAGGAGGAGCTCTTTTTCAGCCGTGTTGAGTCAGTGCGTATTCCCCACTTGCTGGGAGAACCAGGGAGGGACAGAGTCTGAAGTCGTATTTTATAGCACTCAGTTGCCTCGGCAGAGGTTTCCCATGCTGCTGAGCTATGGTGCTCAGGACCCTTTGTAGAAATCACTAGACCTTCGGCTCTTTCTGGCTTTCTGAGGCCAGAACTGATCCAAACAAGGAAATGGGGGAGCCGCAAAAATCGGCAGATTGTGCTGGCCACAGACCAGTCACATACGTCAGTGTACACACGCAGGAACACTGGTCCATGTCTCAGCATATAGTGTGACTTATGCATTCTGCTATTTTTTCTGCAGTGCACATACTGGAAAGTAGGTTTTTACAATAAGCTTACTTTGTAAAACTTACTTCTGAATTATGACATGCATAGAGAAAAGTGTACAAATTATAAGCATCTAGTTCAAGAAAATTGTTAGAAAATGAACACATCCATGTCAAGAAGTAGAACATGGCCAGGTGCAGTGGCTCACACCTATAATCCCAGCACTTTGGGAGGCCAAGGCAGGAGGATTGCTTGGGGCCCAGGGGTATGACACCAGCCCGGGCAGTGTAACGACAATTAACAAATTTTTATTTAAAAATAAATAATAAATAGAACATTACAGCCTCCAGGAGCCTCCCATGTGCCCCTCACTCCTCCCAAAAGGATACCACCATTGTAACTTCTAACACTATAGATTGGTTGTGCCTGGCTTTGAACTTCATATAAATGGAATTATTTACTGTATTCTCTTTTGTGCCCAGCTTTTCTCTTTCAGCATTATATTTGTGAGAATTCATCTTTGCTCTTGCATCTATAGTCTATTCATCAATTTATCCAATCTGCATTTGTTCAATCAACATTTGTATTGTTTCCATTTTGGGGTTATTATAAATCTGCTTGTACATGTCTTTTGGTGCACATATGCATGTGTTGCTTTTGAGTATATAATAGAAATGAAATTGCTGAAATCATATGTAATTTCACAAGCAGTGTGTGAGAGCTCATCTGTTTATTGGCCATTCAGTAGAGTGCCTTTTCAAATTTCTTGCCTGTTTTTCTGCTGGGTTTTCTGTTTTTCTTCTTGATTTATAGTCCTCTATATTCTGGATATCAGTTCTTTGTTGCTTATACATGTTGCAAATATCTTCCACTGTGTAGTTTGCTTTTTTACTGCCTCTGGTGTTGATAATGAACAGAAGTACTTAATTTTAATGGAGTTTGGTATGTCGATCTTTTTTATTATGGTTAAATGCTTTTTGTATCCCATTTAAGAAATCTTTGTCTATATTCTAAAAGAATCTACTTACAATTGATTTTTGAAAATGGTGCAGCAAGTTTATTTTTTCATATGGGTATCTGTTGACCCAGCATCATTTTTTGAAAATACTTTCCCCATAGCTTAGCACTGCCACCTTTGTCAAAAATGAAGTACCCATATGCACAGATCTGTTTCTGCTCTCCATTCTGTGTCACTGGTTTATATATCTATTCTTGTACCAATACCACACTATCTTCATGTTTGTATAAAAATCTTGATATCCAGTAGAGCTACACTTTCCAACTTGGACTTTTTCTAAAAAGAGCACCTATGCTATTCTTGGCCCATTCCATTTCCATATAGATTTTAGAATCAGATCATCAGTTGCCACATACATGCACACAAACTTGCTAGGATTTATATTGAGATTGCTTTGAATCCATATGTCAATTTGGGAAAAATCAACACTTTTATGATAATGAGTCTTCATAAACATGGTACCTCCCTCTATGTAGAGCTTCTTTAATTTTTCTCAATATAATTTTCTGTTAGAGATCTTGCTCATCTTTCATTAGATTTACTCCTAGGTATTTGATTTATGGTACTATTTTAAATGGTATTTGTAAATTTAATTTTCTCTTTGTTGCTAATACAAGGAAACACAGTTTATTTTTGTTGACCTTGTTATCAATTACTTTCCTGAATTTATTTATTAGGTTCAAATAATTTGTAGATTTTTCATAACAATATTTCAGTTCGGTGTAGATACTTTTTTTATTTCCAGTGTACCTCATCATGTCATCTGCAAATAATGACAGTTTTACTTTTTCCTTTCCAATTCTCATGCCATGTATTTATTTTTCTTGCCTTATTGCACTGTACAGTATTTCTGGACATAATAATAGGCATTTATGTCTTGTTCCTGATCTCAAAGAGAAGAGTTTTTACCACAAACTCACTCTTAGATTATGAAAATGAAAATTTTTACTGGCATTCTCTTTAGTATACACTTTATTTTTCCCCAAGATGAGTTTTCAATCTAGGAACTTTTTTTTAAGTTTTAAGTGGTGATTTATGAGCTAGGAGCTAGGAAAATGATATCTGATTTTTTATTTAAATGAAAAGGAACTAATGTTTATCACAAGACTGCTACTCCTCATTTTAACCTTGTGAGGAGGTTTTGCCTTGGCCATTTTACAGAAGGATCTCATGGCTGTACATTTGAACAAGGATTCAAACAGATCTGTCTGACTCCAAAACCCATGCTCTCTTTACTGCTCCCTGATTCCTTGGTAGAATATTGAATGTGAACCCCCAAGGTCATAGATGACCAAGAGAAAAGTTGCTAAACTATTAATACCTCACAGGTATATTCAGCATCTTTTCCTTTCCCCAGTAACCTCCTACCCCAAATCTCCTTATATCCCTGTGTTTTAGTCCATTTTCATGCTACTGATAAAGACATACCTGAGACTGGGCAGTTTACAAAAGAAAGAGGTTTGTTGGACTTACAGTTCCACATGGCTGGGGAGTCCTCACAATCATGGCAGAAGGCAAGGAGGAGCAAATCACATCTTACAAGGATGGCAGCAGGCCAAGAGAGGGCTTGTGCAGAGAAACTCCCATTTTTAAAACCATCAGATCCCATGAGACCTATTCACTATCATGAGAACAGCATGAGAAAGACCTGCCCCTGTGATTCAGTTATCTCCCACCACGTCCCTCCCACAACACATAGGAGTTATGAGAGATTTGGGTGGGGACACAGAGCCAAACCATATGACCCTGTCACCTGCCCCATCCCACCTTTCCCTGATTTCAATTGCCATGGAAAGGAGCCCTCTGGGCCTGCCTGTGGCCCTAAAGGGCTGCAGCCCTCCTCAGCACCGGCCCAGCACCCACTGGGCCCAGTATAGGGCATTCTCCAGCCTGTGCTGTCATTCTGTCGTCTGTTGTCTGGTGCTGGGAGGTAGGATTGAAGGCTTTCCTCCTGGGCAGGCTGCTCAGGTTGCAAGGTAGATCCTATATTTTTAAGCCCTGTAGAGTCAGCAGCTGTCCCATTTTGAGGGTTATGCATCCTACATGGGTTCACAGAATCCCTTTCGCTGACACTTGGAGGAATGAAGAGGACAGAGAGGGTCGAGACCCAAACCAAGCAGGCCCCGGGGGCCCCAGGGCCCTGGGGCTGAAGGGAGCTCCCTAGGCCGAGAATGCCCCTCACTATTCTCACACCACACCTTTTGCAGCCCAAATACGCATGGATGCCCCAAGAGATTTCCCTATGAGACAGAAAATTCTAGGACACCAGAAACTCTCAAAACTAGATATTTCAAAACTCTCAAAGACCTTAAAGAGTAAATGTTTTCATTGTCGATTTAACACAGAGTTACATTAAGCAGCTAACACTTTCCCTTTCTTGAATAAGATTTCCTGTCTGTCATGTTGCCATTCCCTTTCCTCATGCTTTTGCGATGGACTGCAGCTCTCTCCATTCTGGGGAGCCTCCTGGGGCTGCAGCAATCCAGCATGACGCGGAGCTCTTTGGTTTTCTTTCCCAGATACTTTATAGCACATGAAGATGTGTTCTTACCAGTGACAGAGGGTCGATGAGAATGACCATTTTTGTTTTCCCTATATCTGTACCTGCCACATCCATACCTTTCTCAGAAGGTCCTGGAATGACTCGTTTCTCTCTCTGCCTCTCTGGGTATTTCTCCAACCACAGGTTTGCATCGCCACGGGGAAGCCAGCTCTCTGGTCCCTCATGCTAACCTTTTTAAGCAGATAGTACAGCCAGGCAGTCTTTAAACCCAAGGAGGCTTGCCGCTTCCCAAGACTTCAAGGAGTTCTAGAAGAGACTGTGATATTCAGGCCAGGTCCCTGTTTGATGAACAGGGACACTCAATTCCTGGCAAGTGGGGTGAGCGCCTCCAGCCCTCCCCACCCCCCTACCGGTGTGCTGGCCCAGACCCAGGGCATATTCAGGTACTTAAAGTAGCAAATGCCTCTGCTGTAAAAACCCTCACTCAGGTACTGAAAGCCCAGAGCCCAGGCTCAGGCCACAGAGGCCTGAGATATACTCTCAAGGAGGTTAGCCCATAAAAGAAACAGGTCATAGGACTGCATGTTGGGTCTGAGCCTGAAGAAAGGTGCCCATGGTTGTCACCTTCTGTGGCTGCCTGACAGGTAACCAGATGTGCTTGGCTCTCTTAGCTTTTGGCTGTGCTATCTGTGGGGTAGTGTTTCTGATCTGTCTTCACTGCTACTCCCAGCTCTCTGGGGCTTTGTGGCTTTTTCTTGGTGGTTGGGCAGGAAGCCTCTAGAGCCTGAAGGAATTGCTGTGCTTGATGACAGGCAGAGGCTATCAATGGCTATAAATCGCCTAGTGGCTGCTTCACGTATTGAAGAACATGTTTGCTGTCTGTTCTGCGGATGCTTCTCTGATAGCCGGAACACAGCTGGGAAAAGATTTCATAGAGTGACTCAGAGCAAGCGCCCAGCTCATGCCCACTGAGTGAAGCAAGAGGAAGTGGCCAACTTCCGCAGCTGCTCTGAAAGCCCAACACAGCAAGGCCTGGCTGAGATGAACAACATAGATCATTCCACTGACTTTGGGCTACCCCCAAGCCGACCCCATGTGACCCCACACCTGCCCCAAAGCTAGGTGAGAACCAGGGTCCACCCTCCAAGCCCGGGTCACCAGTAGGGGGTGGGTGCCAAACTGGAGAGTGGACTGTGATGAATGGGTAGCAGAGATGGCAGAGGACATAGCTCATCTCCTGGGGTCGGGGACCCCGCTCTCAGCAGCTCCCTTCCCTGAGTGCCCTGGCACTGGTGTGTCTGTGTGTCCGCGAGCCCTGGCACGCCACTGCAGCTTCACAGTAGCCTCCTGGGCAGCGGCTTATCAGCTTCCAGCACAGCCTTTGTTGTTCTGTACATCTGTTAATGTTTGTGCTACCTAGAATAAGAAGGAAGGAGTCATTCTACAGAGAGGATTTATTCTTCCAGGCGCCAAAACCTTGTTCCTTACGATTATGTCCTGTTCTTTCATGGGGTCCCCTGCACTCCACAGTGTCATTCGCCTCCACACTAGATGTCCCCACAATGCCGTGTATTTTCACTGATTTCGCTGGGGCCCCCTGCCCTGTCTTTGTCTCTGCCTTTACAGTCAGGGCCAGTTGTCACTTCTCCGTGGCTGTCCGGAGAACCTGTAGCATCCTCTCCAGCCACTC
The DNA here is from genome assembly GCF_028885625.2 of Pongo pygmaeus. Classification (NCBI taxonomy): domain Eukaryota; kingdom Metazoa; phylum Chordata; class Mammalia; order Primates; family Hominidae; genus Pongo; species Pongo pygmaeus. The sequence continues at coordinate 132,908,162 of NC_072384.2, forward strand.
CAAGCATGAGGCTTTGTGGGGAGCGTGGAATCTGTGAGGAAGCCAAGGCGAGCTGTTAAGATTCTGTTCAATGGGAGGAAAGGCTCTGAGTGAGGCGGGAAGGAAGGACTTCCCAGGAGGCACACTTGCGTTCCCGGCCCCGCCTCTGCGCTGGCTGCCCACAGGCCCTGCTTCTGCCTATTTCCTGATTCTGCTTCATGTTTCAAAGACATAAGATCAAATGTGATTAAGTTTTAGGTAAGCAAGATACTGTGCTTATTATTGAATTGTTCTTCTTTAGTTTAACAGCCCTCCAGTTTAATCTAAATCTGTTTCCTCTCATTAAGTCTTTGGTGTAGATAAACGAGCAGTTAGCTGGTCGCTATCTTTTCTGTCATAAATCTTCTAGGAAACCATTGTTGTGACTTTTCATTCCTGAAGAGGAAGGAACTTTTCATTCCTTTGGGCTTTTTTCCTAGTGAATTTCCCAGCTGTTAGTGACATCGAGCTTAACTCTCACATCCTTAAGGCAGCATTAGCCTCAGAACCACCAGTACCTTGCTGTGTGCCCTGGGAGGCAGGTTATTAGCCTTGGCTTCATGACCCGTGGACAGTCCTTGCAATGGAAGGGAGACACATTTGTGGGTAGAGTGTGGAGAATGTGTGTAAAAGGCTTTCCTCGCCCAGGCAGTAAGTGCTGAGGAAACAAGCCACTTTTTATGCTAATAAAATTTGGACAGGGGTTGGGAGGTAGGGGAGTGTGTGTGTGTGTTGATCTGATTCCCTGTGCCCAAGAGCAAGGACAGTCACTTCATCCCAGCCCCCGCACAGTGTTGGGAACACAGAGGTGTTCAGCAGATGCTGGACAAATGTCTCCTGGGAACAAGCAGTATTTGCTCTTTTTTCCTCTCATGTTCTGTGTTCCTAACATTCCTCTGTTTTGGTGGGGTGGGGAGGTAGAAGGTAGGCAGAGTCTCACTCTGTTGCCCAGGCTGGAGTACAGTGGCCCGATCTCTGCTCACTGTAACCTCTGCTTGCCGGGTTCAAGCAATTCATGTGCCTCAGCCTCCCGGGTAGCTGGGATTACAGGTGCCCTCCACCACGCCTGGCTAATTTTTGTATTTTTAGTAGAGATGGGGTTTCACTATGATGGCCAGCCTGGTCTCGAATTCCTGGCCTCAAGGGATCTGCTCACCTCACCCTCCCAAAGTGCTGGGATTACAGGTGTGAGCCACCACTCCTAGCCTCTTCTATTTTTTAATTACACCTCTTCTATTTTTTGTCTCCTTAATTCAGTGCAGAAGGTTTTCATAATAACACTGATATTTATGGAATAGTTAACAATAGGTCAGAGCTTATAATGTTAAATAAGATAACAAAGTTTATTTCATTTAATCCTCACTAGAATAACCCTGCGAGGTAGGTAGAAGAAGTTAGAGAGGTTAAATAGCCTGCCTAAGGTTACCCAGGTTGTGTGTGGTTGACGGTGCCCTACCTTTCCCCCCTGACTTTAGCAATACAAGAATACTGGCAAGTTGCTGCTGCCCTCTGGGCTCTGTTATAAAGTGAAGCTGCCGATCCACAATGGAGAACCCACTCCTGCAAGGCCAGGCCTCCACAGAGGCCAGAGGCCAGTAGTGGTCAGGGCGCCCTGGAAGCTGGGCTCAAACAGGGGTAACTTGTGAGAATCTTCAGGAAGCCCTTATATTCAGAATTGTGTTCTGTGCCACATGGGCCCTTTCCCACCATCAAACTTAGAAAACGACCCCTAGGAAAGTCCTCAGAGTTCAAGGAAGGGCGCTAAGTCTGCCCACACCCTCGTGGGTTGGAGGACCAGTTTCGCCAAGTGTTCTCTGGCCCAGTTGTAAACATCATTCGTTTGCTTGTCCAGCAAACATTATTGGACGCCTACTAGTGCCAGGTACTGCACTGAGCACAAGAGAAGGGCCCAGTTCCTTCCCTTGAAGCCCACAGCCCATCGAGGAAGACAGGTATGTAAAACAGCATTTGCAAGGAGGCGACAAAGGCCAGCGGGGAGGTGAGCAAAGGATGCAGGGAGTGGCTCTCAGTGTTGTGCGCACCCCGCGTGGGAAGGCCAGTGAGGCAGGGTGCTGGGTGCTGTTGCCCTCTGCTTCTCCCGGCTGGAGTGTCAGTGTGGGACCCCGTAGGCCCCAACCCACCCAAGGGGAAGCAAGTGAGAAGGTGACAGGGCAGAGTCATGAGACAAGAACCAGAGGGAAGAGGCCTGGCCAAGCCCTGGAGAACTGAGCAGAGCAGAGAGCCGCCTCGCCAATCCTCTGTGTTCCATCTTGTCACGCTTGTTGGAATGAGGAGGAATCCCTAAAGATCATGGATAGAAGGAGAGTGGCTCTCCTTCGCACCACCTCCCCACCATCTCTCCCTGAAACCCCAGGAGCATTCCAGATACAACACAGGGCGGGGGTCTTCCCTTCATGTTCCTTGAGTACAGTGGCCATGGCCACTCCTTTCTCAGAACTCCCACTGCCAGTCTTAGCACTGCTGGCCTCCATACCCAGCAGGAAGATGTGGTCTGCTCCCACATGACTGGCTGGGCCATTCCTGGGCAGATGGTACGAGTAAGGAGCACCCAGTGTCTGTGTGGTTGGCACACAAGACACTGTGGTGGTTGAGAGAAGCAGAGGGCAACAGCATCCAGCACCCTACTGCACTGGCCTTCCCATGTGGGGTGCACACGACACTGTGTGGTTGGCACGCAGTGGACACACCCTGGACTGCATGCTACCTATAAGCATGTCCTGGTGAAACTAGCAGCCAGTTCTTTGTTTTGTTGCAAATGACCATTTGACAGTACTTCCACAACAGCCAAACATGGCACATGAGGAACTGGGCTTGAGTATCACAAAGATTTACTGGTAAATGGTCAGGCATAAGCACCATTAATCAGACAGCACAGTTACTCTCCATCTTGGTGGCTGCACAGCTCAGCGGACCACACAGGGCCCTCCTGGGGTGTTGGGCAAGGCCTCCTCCCAGGCAGAGGCAGCTGGACTGAGGCCAGAGAGTTCTGGGTGCTACAGCCTCTACCAGGAACAACAATTCTCACCCAGGGGAGGCCTGAAGGGAATGGGCTGGCCCTCCCAGTCATACATGGCTGCCTGGGCTTGACCTGACCTACCTGTGAAGAAGCTCCCAGATTGCTGGTCAGCATCCCAGGTACCAGGAGAGCTTTCTTAATGCATCTGAAAATCCTGGATAAACAGGGCTGCCCTCTGCAACCCAGGCTGCCCCACAAGATGGGCTTGGCCTGCAGAGTGGTAGCTCAGGGAAGCAGAGCCCTCAGGTCCAGTCACACTTTGGCATGGTCTGGCCTCGCCATCTGACTTACCATTGACCCAGCTTGCCTGGAAGGACTCAGGGCCTAATCCAGGTTGTTCTGGTCTTGGTTCTCAGGTAGAATGAGAGTGGCGTTGGGGAAAGGGCTGAGGTCTTCACACAGGCTGTGCGAGAGCGCTCAGCAGTCTTTAGTTGACTTTGGGTAGGAGTGGAGATGAAACCCAGCAGTCTTATGGTTTTCCCCGCCCCCCACCCCACCCACCCTACCCCTTCCTGTGGACAAAGCAGAGAGGGCAGAGCTGGGGCCTCAGTGCCATGTGGGGCGGGCACATGAAGATGTCAGGGAAGCCCAGAATGTTCTGGGGGATGGGGGACACATTCATTGAAACCGCTCTGAACCTAGGTCATAAAACTGTGTGTCAATATTTTAAAAGTCACAGAATAAATGCAGAGCTCTGCCAAACTCAACATGCTGTGTTCCAGGGGGTGATAAGATGAGCGTTAGTTCAGTGGAAAAAAAACCAAGACAAAAGGGGTTTTCTTTTAACCTTCTGTGTTTCATGTTTATACTGAGGCAGGCTGCCCTTGCAGGAGAGAATTCATTCATCATGTAACCAACAAATGAGTCCCAGTCACATTGTCACCTGTTACCTGTGTTAGATTTAAGTGATAACCATCTACAGGCAGTAAGAATATATCAAGGCAAATGCAGCCTGTCCCATTAGGCCAGCAGAAGCCATCTTGGGTTTCTTCTGCCAAGTTCATACACCTCTGGTTCAACAGTGATAAGCTGAAGGGAAGTTGCAGGAACCATAACTGCCACTCCTAGTCCTTTATTACTGGAGGGCTGTGATTCCATCCCCAAAAATAAGTCTTGTTTGGCACTCAACGTTTCCTGTGGAGCAAACAAGCAAGTCATGTCTCTGAAATGCCTCATTTGTTCCCCCAAACATTTCACCAGCTCCTCCATGTGCTTCTCAGCTCTGGGATACATAGATGGGCACGGCCAGGTGTTCCCCTCCCCTCCCCATCCAACAGCCTATGGTCTACAGAGGAAAACTAGCCTCCAGAGAAAGACAGTCTCGATTCACTGATGAGATTTGGTTTAGAATCAGCCCACAGGACCGTGGAGCCAGGGAGGTAGATGCCTGAACTGAACCTGTACAGCCCCACGGGGAGCTGAGTGGAGAATGTGGGCTTGGGTGTGGGGAGCAGAGGGGGCAGAGTGGAAATCCAGGGTGGCCTAAGAGTCTGGGTGCCTGTCACCCATGAGGAGGCCCCAAGGAGTCCCTTGGGAACAGAGGCACTGATCTCTTTGTGGCCGGTAAGGGAGCAGGGCTGAGGCCAGGAACAGGCCAGCAAAAGCCTGCGGGGGGCCAGGGAGTGTGACAACCAAGGACCCCCAGAGCACTAGCAGCTAAGGACCCCAGGCTGCACTCAGGCCTGGGTGAGGGACTGACCTGGAGACTTCTTGAGCTTTCTCTGACTGTACGGAGCTCACCAGGGAAAACATGGGGGATGCCTGGATTCATTGCCCAGCTCCGAGCTCAGCACAAAAACTCCCTCTTGGAACAGTCTAGAAAGAGGCTCACCTGAGGCCCAGCTGTCACCCAGGGGCCATGCTGTCATGTGGGCCAAGGCATCTGAGGGGCAGGGGCCTTCCCCATCCCACTGCTGCCGTGGCCTGTGGCCCACTCTGTCCTGCCTGACCCGGGGGCCCAGTGCATCTCTGTGGGAGGTGGGAGGAGCATCAGCAAAGGAGAGGCTGCACAGGGCGCCTTTGGCAGTGACGGGAAACCAAGAGCAGGAAAAGCAACCCTGCTCAGCCCTGGGCGACTCAGACAGGAAAGGGCCTGAGCCCGAGGCAGCCGGGAGAAGGCAGCCTTATCAGGGAGGCTGTGGCGCAGGCCTGAGTGCTGCTTCTGCTCTCATCCAACTGCAGCGGGACAGAGGCAGAGGCAAAGTGGGGGCCTGGAAACAAGGCTTCCAAGGTGGCAACAGTGTCCCAGCCCAGCCAGGCGGTGGCTGCAGGGGGCCATGCGTGTGCGCCTGTGCCTGTGACCAGCCTCAGGGCCTAGGGGCAGGGAGCAGGCCAGGGGAAAGGCTCTGTCCCTGGGGGGTGGCCGGGCAGGTGGAGTGCCAGGTTCAGATGGGTGACCCTGGGCTCTGCAGCTGCTGTGATCTGGCAGAGGGGAGGAGGTGCCCTCGGCAGTCAGGGGCGGGATGATGGTAGTGACGTAGCTGACGACGGGGGTGCCTGACCCCTGGGCAGCAATGTGCTCTCAGGGTGGGCTCTGTATTGAGTTCCCACTGTCAGCAGAGCCTTTGGCTGCTGCCTCCTCCTCAGAGGGTTCAGAGCAAATGATGCAGGGTCACCTGAGGACAAAGCAGTGGACGGGGTGTCAGGGACCCTGGGTCTGGGAGCTTGGGAAAGTCCTTCGAGCTCACTGAGCTCCCTGTGCTCCTGCCAGGCATGAGAACTCTGACTTCAGAGACTCAAATGGACCGAGAGTGGCAAAGTGCCTGGCAATCTCCACATCCAGCCCTGCCACACTGTGGCATGGGACCTCTGTGGTCACTTCTGTGGCCTCCCAGAGACACCATCTCCCTCTGTCACCTTAGACCAACCATCCCCTCCCCGTGCACTGGGTGTGGGGGACCAGTGAGGAGTGGATGAGGAAGTGTAGAGACCACTCTACACTTGTTTCCCTGCAGACTTTAGTGGCTGTGTGGCTGGGGTGGTGGCCCTGCTGAAGGGGATCTGACCTAGCAGCTGTTTGGGCAGGAGCAGTTTTCAGATGTGAGCACATGTTCAAACTTGCAGCAGCAAAGCTGCTCAAGGTCCCAGGAAGCCCAGGCTTCTCTCTCGTTTTTGTGGCTGCCTTGGTAACGTGTGGGTGTAAGAGCATCTGTATGTGCAGGAGAGAGACGGAGAGAAAGAAAGACCTGTGCGTTCCAGAACACCCTTCTTCCTTGAACATCCGATTACCCAAAGCCTAATTTTAAAACCGAAGTCGATGCCTTCTTAAGTCTGCGACGGCCCAGCTGGCCTCCTTAAGTCTGCGATGGCCCAGTTCTGTTCTTGCTCCAAGTCTACGGAGCCAGCTTCCCCTGCTGGGGCTTGAAAGGGACACCTGGCCAGGAGCAAGCAGGGCAGCAAGCAAAGCTGTTGGGGGCACTGTGGGGACTCCCTCAGGTGGCCAGGCTTCTGTGTGCCCGAGCCACTCCTCCTCAGGACCTTGTTTCCAGTTCCGGTTGGGCAGGGGCTGGCACTGGAGAGAGGCTTATGTGTCAACACCATAAAGCAGCCAGCAAGCCCTAATGACCACGCTCTGCAAGGCCACACAGCACAGACTGGCACCTGGTTCTGCTTGGGGACAGGGCTGCTGCCAGCCTGCAGGCCTGTCCCTACCTCTGGGAGCAGAGCCCAAACTTGGGGAGCGAACGAGGCTTCTGGGCTGGCTTTACGCTGACAAGGGCCTTCTGCACTGTCAGCCCGGCCCCAGGTCCCAGCAAATCTCCTCTCACTCCCCATTACAGCCACTGGGCCTCCCTTTGGCAAGGCCTGAGGGCTCAAATGTGGCCACCTAGCCTCTGGGGACTTCCTTCCTTTGGAGCTAGAAAAACAGGTGCAGAATGTGCCTGGCTGCAGCAGGGCCCCGCCCACTCATCTATAGAAAGGCCCTGCCGTGGACTGAGCCTCCCAGCCCAGGAAACCTGGCTCTGGCCTCCCCTGCAGGCCTGTGATGTCTGGCTCCAGAGGCCTCCTCCTCTGGGCTTTTCCATGCCTGTGAACTGGGACCCATTCATTTCCCTGTGGTTTCATGGAAACGTCCAGTGCATTCAGGAGGTTGCAGTGCGTCCAGGAGGAGAGGGGTCAGCGAGAGGCCCGAGCTGTGACTGGTGGGCCACCCAACGGCCACGGCACCCTCTGCTGGAGACTGGCAGCAGGGTGCACGGCCAGTTGTGGGTGAGGGTCCATCAGTCAAGCAGCTGCACTTTCTCCCCATCCCCCTCCCCCACCCAGGCCAGGGGCTCTGCCTGCAGCTCCCTCTCTCTAGGCCTCCACTTTCTAGCTCCCAGGCCCCCAGCCCCACCTGGCCTGGCCCTGGCCACCAAGATCCCTTCCACTTTCCCTCCCCAGCAGCCTGCAGTTCAGTGCTCCGTAGACCCCTGCCTCCCGGGGCCCTGCGGTTTCCACCACACTACACTCCATTTCCGGCTGCTAAGAACACGGCAGGTTCTACGTAAAGGTGGCCGCACCTGCACCCCATGGGTTGCCCGGCCATGGAGAAGAGGCCATGGTTGGGTACACAGCTTCTGAGACAGGCCCAGCAGCTGCCTTCATGGCCTCGGCAGAGCCCAGGGCTCTGGAGCTTACAGGGAGCAGGTGCCCAAGTGTGGAAAATTTGGTCTGCAGAAGAAATGAGGCTGAAATTGGCTGGGAGCAATTCTTATCAAAGCCACATTAGCAGTTTTCAGCAAGAGCTAATTGAACAGGCTCTGTGAGTGGCCTCATTCCATTAGCAGGAGCCTCCCACAGAGTGTGACAAGGGCCCTGGTGGCTGAGGGCAGAAGAGGCTGTTTCTGTCCCACATTTGCCTTTGGCCTTTGAAAATGGACACATTTTCAGCTTTGGGCACTAGTCCTGCCCCTCTGCTCCGACTCCCGCTCATTTCCAAAGTCACTCTCTGAGTGTCCTGTGTGAGGAAGGGGTGAGGTGAGTTTGTCAGCACTTTAGCAGGTGCGTGGATCTGAAACGGGACACCTCTGGCCTCCTTGCCAGAGGGTGGCTTTGTGGTGAGGGTAGGGGAGGCAGAAGAAACTTCTAGAAATGTTGCTTTTACTGTGTTTTTTGCCCAAGTCCTAGAGTTGGGGCACCCAGGCCAGTCACGTCATAGGATGTGTAATAAGAATGTCTTATTTATTCATGGCCAGGAACTTGAACATTGCTTCCCTGTTTTACAGGGAAACAAATTGAGATTCCATGAGCTTAAGAAGCAAGTGAGTGGTAGGGCTGGCATTCCATGCAAGCCACTGAGGAGAAGCCCCTTATCTCCGTGGCAGGGCCAGGAGAAGGGAGGGACACCCCCCAACCCCTACCACCTACCAGACAGGACCTTCCTGGCCACAGATGCCCCGGATCCCTGACTATCAAAACCCAGCCCCAGCCTTTCAGCTGAGCAGAGAAATACTCAGATCCAGTTCCTCCATGGTCAGGGAAGGCAGGCTTCCTCTGAAGCGCAGATGGCTTCACCCCTTTCTCATCTCATCACCTCTGAGCACTGCCAGGGCGAGAGCAACCTTTCCCAGCATTGTCCTTTAAGATGCGACAGAAACAGGTCCCACCTGAGCCAGCAGGAATGCGGCACCCAGTGGCTGCCTCTGCAGTCTTGATGCTCGCCGGCACCTTCAGGGTGAAGGACGCCCTGTCGTAAACGTGTGAAGAGCCCTGCGTTTCATATATTGATGTTGCTTTTTCTTTAGAGGAACATTTGTGCACTGCGGGAACCTCTGTCTCTACCAGTGTCACCCTTGCTGTGGGGAGTGTGTACTGTGTGTGGGGGGCTGGTGGCTTTCCCCTGCTGTCTGCCACAGCATGTGAGGGGCTCGCTGAGCCTCACACCTACCCTCCCCTTCCCCGTCCCCTCCTGCCCCGGGGAGGCCCAGACCCAGGGAGGAGGGGTGCTGGGAGTGAGTGCCGAGGAGCTGGGGTCCTGGCCCTGCAGCCGCTGTCACAGCACAGCCCCACCCCAGACCTCCAGAGTGGTGGGGCCCTGGTGGTGCAGGCTCCAGACGCTTGGCTGATGCCAGGCCTGGATCCAAGGCCCTGTCTCCGAGGCCTTAGCTTGCTGTTCTGGAAGGTGATGCTGGCTGGCAGCCATTCCCAGCCTCTCGGAGAGCAGTTGTCAGGCAGTCCCTGAGCTCCAGCGCCCCATCCCCCGCAGGGCCCAGTGATCTCATGCCTGTGCCCCTGGTGCTGGGAGGAGCGGGGTGGCACTAGGGCCGGTGCCCACATCAGAGGAGGAAGGTCTGAGGCCGGGGCAGGGGGCAGGGCGCCTTCCCGTCCAGCAGCCCACTCCGCCCCCTTCAGGGCTCCCGTGGCCCAGAGTGTGGAGCGGCACAGCCTGACCACCCAGGATAGCTTGGGGCGTTTCGGAGGTTTGGCTGCCCAGGCTGTGCACCTAGCACTGCTCCCCAGGAGAGGGAGGGAGGAGGTCAGGGGAGAGGGCCCTGCTGACCGGGTCGCTGTCACAGCCTCCATCTCTGGCCCTGGGTTCCCATAGGAGCGCCTAGGCTCTAAGCTGGAGCTGCCCCATCCCAGGACCTTGGGGAGGAAGAGGCTGGGCGCCACCTGCTGGCCCACCAGGGAATTGACAGGGTGGGGGACTGTGGAGCCTGGGGTCCCTATGCTGGCCGCAGATGAGAGCCCTGACCCCCACCTTCCCCACCCCACCCACCCTGCACCGTCCAGCTCAGTTCTCTGACCCGTGGTGCCGGGTCTCATTTGCAATGGTGAATACTGAACTTGGTGCAACTCTGGCTGCTGGCAGCTGGGCTTGGCCTGCACCTTTCTGTCCCCAAACTCCACTGGGGACCCACCTTCCAGCCACCCCAGGGTGCCACCACCCGAACCAGGGGTCATTCCCACCTTCGTTCACTCCTACTCAGAGCCTACCTGTTCACTCTGCCCCCATCTGCTACTTGCAGCATCAGAAGGACATGAGGGCAGCAAACAGCCCCTGCAGCTGTCCGCAAACATCATGGCCAAGGCTGCGCCTGGGAAGCGGACTCTCTGCGGTGCCGGCTCCCTCCTCAGTGCCCTTGACCTTTGTCTGGGTCCCTGCTTGATGTGGCCCAACTGACTGGGCCAGAGCTCCACAGGCGCTGTCCCGACTCCCAGCCCCAGGAGGGAGGGAGAGGCTGAGACCGCAAGGGAAGCAGAGACTCAGCCACACCAAGGGCCCTGGCAAGGTGGACCTCTCCTCCAAAACCTCACCAGGCTTCACGTTCAAGGTCACCAAGAATGCACTTGTTCTCTGTCGAGGGCAGGGTTGACTCCGGGGACTGTGCTGGGCTCCAGGGAGGGCAGGTAGCGGAGTTGCCAGGGAAGCAGCTTGCCTGAGGTCTGTGGTCTTGGCAGGGGCTTCAGCAGCGGCCCCGCCCTCTCTCTGTCCCCTCCCTCCTGTCCTTGTCCTCGTGTTTACTGAAGACCATGAGAAGGGATGTGGAGAGCCCCTGCAGGAACTGAGAGCAGGAGCCTGGCTCAGTCCTGAGAGGCCCCCAGATATTCCGTTCCTAAACCCATAGAGGGTGGGGCACGGGCATAGAGGAGAAACCAGGGCCGCCCCGCACAGCCCTGCTCTTTCACCCTGCCTGACTGGTGGCCTCCTTAGCCTGCAGCCTCAGTGCAACCCGCTATGGGGTCATGCTGCCTCCTGCTGGCCACACTGCAAAATGCAGCCCAGGGTCGGGCCTAAGGCTACACTTGTCCCTCTTCCCCCAGGCCTGCAGCTGGGCTGGAGGAAAAGCAGCCACCACAGAATTGCCTGGATGCTCCTGCCCAGGAGGATTGTCCGACTGCATGGGGAGGAAGTCCAGAACCGTGCCTGGCACATAGTAGTTTTTATGGAGTGAGAGGGCAAAAGTATGCATGATTGTGTGCATCTGAAGCATTTCGGTGCTGATGGCCTGACCAGTGTCAGATTATTTTTCAAGCAGGAATTTTGATTCCTCTTGTGTTCACAATATCTTATTACGAAATCCAAATAAGAACAGTTTAATGGCACCAGACAGTGATACAGGTGAGCCTAGAACAGTCAGTGTTTATGTGGGGGACTGCAGCCTGCTTTTCAGGGAGGCTTCAAAAGAATTGAGGAACAGAGATTGATGGCAGGGATGAAAATCACAGGGCATGTTGAGGAGACCCCCAGCTGGCCATGTGAGGGGCAGGTGGGGCAACAGGAGAACAGTGCCTGCGTCCTGAGGGCTTTCGACCTGCCCGGCAGAGGGCCTGCCAGTGCAGAACCTGTTTTCTCTGCATCCATGACAGCCCTGAGCAGGTGCCATTGTGACCCCTGTCCTGCATTTGAGACAGAGGATGGGGAGGGCTCTGTGATTTGTTCAGAATCCCACGGCAAGAATGTTGTGGAGCTGAGAGTCATGCCTGGGCTTGGGAGACTTGTAGTGGGTTAAGGGCTTGAACACAGGGTTTTTGGCAGGAAGTGGTGGCCACAAGCACAGATTAGGGCTGGGAGGTGGGGTGGCACATCACAGGCAGTTGCTGCTACCCAGAGGGCAACATGGATGCTCCTCCTTTTACCTGCTGGGTGTCCTGTGTGGTAGAAGGGCAGGCCGAAGCTTGATCCTTGTGGTCACACATCCCAGCTGTCACCTGCCTTACTGTGTGCCATGAGCCAGCCCAAAAAAGTCCCCACAGAGGAGGCGCTAGGGGTGCTGGGCTGGCTTCTCTCCTCTCCAGGTGGTGCCTGCCCTCCTGGGGCATTTCCCAGCCCTTCTTCCTCTGCATCTCGGGCTCCCTGTGGAGGCAGATGTGCTCTCAGGACATCCTGGTGGAGCACAGCCGCACGTCTGCCCTGGCAGGCCCACCCTGGGTGGAGGAGGGGCTCTGTATGCCAGGGCTGTCTCTTTCTGTGCTGGCTTTCTTTCCATGAGCATGGCCAGATGACAAGGCTCACCTGCAGCACTACCCACACCTCCAGGAAGGGAAGTTGATGGCAGGGCTCTGGCTGCAGCCAGGCCTGCGGGAGCTTCCTCCCTGACCTCTCACTCAAGGGGAAAGCTCAGGGCTGGGCATGAAGGCTGGGGAAAGGCAGGGAGGGCAGAGTCCCCCCAGGCTGGTCAAGGCCCCGATAGCCCCATGTCTCCCTGAGGGGGCGGCTTTCCCCATGAAGGGGGTCCTGGTCACCAAGGCATGAGGACATGCCCAAGCGCCCATCACAACAGGCTCCAGCTCTTGTGCACGTGTGTGATCTTCTTGTCCCACCAAAGGCGGGGAAAAGAAGTGCGTGGCCTCCTGCCCCAAATTTGGTGGTAGGGTCAGTGGTGCTGACCTCAGTGCTGTGTGATACCAGCCCCCCAGCCTTTGCCTGGTTCGCGTCCCACATCGCCCATTGGTCCCTGCTCCTTCAGTCTGGGACCTTGGCCTGCTCAGTCCTTCTGTGGGGAGCCACATCCATTCACAGTGACTGTTGAGTCGAATGACACCCAAGTGCTGCAAAGCCAGAGTAGCAGCCCCTGAAAGGGTGACTCTGGGGTCTCACCCCATCCCCACTCCTGCCCTGTCCTCTGGTGAGGGCTTCCCTCCTGCTGCCTCAGACCGTCCTGTCTACCCTCAGAGACCCTGTTGGGAGGCTTCCCTCCAACAAGGCACCGTCCCCAGAGGAGAAGGGAGCCCAGCACTCCTGGGACTGTGGGGTCCTTGGTCCACTCACCACTGCCACATGCCTCAGGGAGCCCTCAGAGCAGGGGCTGAGCTGGGGCCCCAGGGTTCCCATGCCCTGGGCGAGCATGGTGCCCTCTTACAGCCTGGGCTGCCTGAGCATTCCAGGCGTCCTGTCATTCAGCAGAGATCTTTCCACGGTGCCTTCTCTGGATTGGGTGGGCTGCTGAGCTCTGGGGCTGCTGCAGTGAATTATTTAATAGATAGGTGCTTCCCTGCTCTCCAGGGTCCCCCTCTGAGAGAGCCGGCACAGGAGCTAACCAGTCAGAGGAGAAGGCGGTGTAGACCGACTGGTGCAGGGGAGACCATGGGGGTGCTGGGCAGGACAGGGACCTGGCGGAACGCATGAGATGAGGCAGCTGGGAGGTTGTCTTTAAGCTGAGACCTGAAGGGTGATAGAGAGCCAGGCAGGCTGCAGCGTGGGAAAGCCTGCACAGCTGTCCCCCAACCCCAGCGGTCCCTCCCATCCCATCCACCCTCTGCAGGCTCGTGGAGGAGTTCATGCTCTTGGCCAACATGGCAGTGGCCCACAAGATCCACCGCGCCTTCCCCGAGCAGGCCCTGCTGCGCCGGCACCCCCCGCCCCAGACAAGGATGCTCAGTGACCTGGTGGAATTCTGCGACCAGATGGGGCTGCTCGTGGACTTCAGCTCCGCAGGAGCCCTCAATGTGAGTGGTGGGCAGGATTCAGGGGAGGCCCTGCTTGGGGGAAAGAAGAGAAAGACCTGGAAGGTGGGGGGACCAGTGGCCTCTGCTTCCCCCCAGAGTCCCTCCCCTTCAGCCAGGTCTCTCCTGTAGGGAAGGAGGCCCTGGGAGAAAGGGCCCCTCTGAGTCACAGGGGCCCTGACAATGGGACCTGCTCCTTCACCAGGACTGTGCCAAGCGGGGGGACCCTGGAGGCCTAGCAGAGGGCAGGGGTCCTGTGGCCAGAAAGGGCTGGTCTTGGGCCCAGAGGCTTTCAGAGTGGGGCCTGGAATTGTAGGAATCCCGGGAATGTTACTGGTGGGTACTTTCAGGTGCCCCCTGCCTGGGGCAAAGCTAAGAAACCCAGGGCCTTGGCTCTGGTCCTGGAGGAGGGAGACATCTCCCCCAGGCCCGACCCTGGGAGGGGAAGGCAGGTGCCCTAGGCCAGAGAGCTGGAGCCCAGTGAGTCCAGGCCAGCCAGCAAAAACACGGAAGGGACTGACCTCAGGCCAGCGTGGGCCACAGGGTGTAGGTGGCTGCCCCCTCTCCCCACCCATCCCCTCTGAGCAGGGCTGAGCCCCACAGGCAACTCCTCTCCCCAGAGCTGGGCACGAGGTGCTCAGCGGATGACAGGGCCCAGAGTCTCTCCCCGAGCTGGACCACACGTCACATAGGTTTCTGGGATTTGCTTCTAGAAAAGCCTGACGCAAACATTTGGAGATGACAAGTACTCACTGGCCCGGAAGGAGGTGCTCACCAATATGTGCTCCCGGCCCATGCAGGTAAGGAGGGCCCAGCCCCAGCCTCCCCCGCTCCAGGGAGCACACTGGCCCCAGACCTGTGACCTCCACATGCAAGCACAGGCCCCCACTGTTCCTGCCTGCTCTGGACATGGCTGGGTGGACAGGGGCTGCTCCTCCTCTGCCAGAGGGTGGGAGAGGAGGCCGACCCCAGGCAGCACCTAGGAGGGGACACCCTGAGCCTCTTGAGTTTGAGCCGCTGTTTCCTGCTCACACTCGCTCAAGGACAGTGTACCCTGGAGCTGAGGGGCTACTGAGACCTCCATCAGGCTGGGGTCCTGGAGGAGAGACAGGGTCCCATGTGGCTTCCTGTCCCAGGGAACACTCCTCAGCCTCCACCCCCACATGTGGAGTCCAGAACCAGCTGTCGGCCTCTGGCCAGTGTGGGAAAGAAGCAGACTTGGCTGGGGGCCTAGGCCGGGGCCCGCAGGGAGGTGGCAGCCTGTGGGGTGGACAGCTGGGCTTGCTCTGGGACGCCTGTCACAGCCCCCCTGGCTGAGCTTCCCCCATGCAGGGCCCGAGCATCCTGGGACCAGGACGCCAGAGGACCCTCAGGTCAGCGGGAGCAGTGGATGCTGATGGGTCGGCTCTGGGTCCCGGCCCGGCCCAGGGGCAGGGACAGGCTGTATTTCAAGGGCTCAGTCACGCGGCAGATTCAATCTGTTCACAAGAACTGGATGGCTTCAGCTGACCTCAGTGGATTTATTTTCTGACACTTCAAGCTCTGCTGGGTTTGAAGCCATCAGGGCTTGCTTGAGCCTGGCTGCCCTGACCTGCCCCCGGTCACAAGTGTCTGCTCAGCCAAGCACCTGCGGCACCCACAGCGGAGAGGGCCTGGGCCGTGCCCACTGGGCTCTCTCTGTTCCATACTGCAGTGGCTCTAGGCCTGGCAGAGAACGTACAGCAGCCCCTGAGTCCCAGAACTGCCTCTGGCTCTGCCCTGCTGGGGCCCCTCCCATGCCCCCACCTCTGATGCCATCACCTCCAAGGAGGTACAAGCCAAGCTGGAGCTCCAGAGATCGGAGCTGCTCCGGAGTCAGCCAGAGCCTGAAAAGGCTGCATTCTCCTGGCTCGCCTCCCAGGGAGCTCAGAGGCACCCTTACCCGGGAATCCGATGGCAGAGAGTTACCAGGTCTGCGGTGCTCCTGTTCCTCAGCCCTGGGAACTGGGGTAGGGACAGGGCAGGGCAGCAGCAGAGAGCACAGAAAGGTGTGAGGAGGCACGCAGTCCCCAGTGAGCATCTGCATCAGGACACCAGGGCTGTCCCAGGGATGGCTGGGCCTGTGGGAAAGCCATGGTCCCCACCCATCCCACCCGACCCTGAGCCACCTCCACCAGCCAGGAGGAGCCAGGGCCCTTCATCAGCCTCACCCAGGTCATCTGGGGAACTGGGCCACCACTGAGAACAAAGCCCAGACGTGTCTGGGAGTGGAGGCTGTGCCCACCTCCCCCGGGGACTTGCCCCCGACTTAACCTAGGGCCTAGCAGGGGCTGGAAGGGAAGTGGAGTTAGGGAGCTGAGCAGGTCACCACCAGCTGCGCCCTGGATTCCAGGGCCTGTGTGCACAGAGTAACGGGAGCCGGCTGTCTGTCTGGCCAAGGGCACAGGAGGGTGAGTGCGTACAGCAGCCAGGGAGCAAGGGAGCCAGCGAGACACACAGGAGTGACCTTGGACCTCTGCAAGGAACCCGTTCAATCGCTCCCAGGCAGCAGCACTGGCCTTGACACCCAGCCCTGAAAGCTCGGGGACTGCAGGACAAACAGCTTCAGGGGCTGTGGCCCCAGCTGGGACGGGCTATGTGCTGGTCCCTAGAGACTCTCGGTATCTCCCCCTGCCCCAGTCCTGCCTCCTGCCTAGCACAGCACAAGGGCCTTTGGAACTCAGCCCTCTGTGTCTCAGCCCCTGGGAGGGTCAGGTGGTTGGAGATGAGAAGGGCCGAGGCTGGCAGGCCGGAAACTGTCTCCCTTGGCTGCTGTGGGGTGGAGTATTGGTGAGCACAGAGGTTCCCCGGGTGAAGCGTGGCTTCAGCTGGGTGGGATCAGTGTCAGAGGGGATGAGGACGGCCCCGACCAAAGGTGGGCCTGGGCTGGAGAGGAAGCTCCAAGAGCCTGAGGCCCGTATTGCACAGGGCAGGGGATCGCATCCTGGGCTTTCTCTCCCTCCTCCCAGTCTGACCAGATGGGAGGATGGATGTTGCCTCCTTGAACAAAGACCCACAGGCTCCTTGGCTTCTGCTTGTGTCTCCACCAGACAGCATCTGCAGCCCCCAGTCCGACAAAACCACAGGCCTCCTCCTCCTCTTCCTTCTCCTCATTGTCCTCCTCCACCACCTCCACCGCCACCTCCTCCTCCTCCTCCGCTGTCGCCTCCTCCTCCTCCTCTGCCGCCACCTCCTCCTCTGCCTCCACCTACTCTGCCATCGCCACCTCCTCCTTCTCCTCCTCCGCTGTCACCTCCTCCTCCTCCTCTGCCACCACCTCCTCCTCCTCCTCTGCCTCCACCTACTCTGCCATCGCCACCTCCTCCTTCTCCTCCTCCGCTGTCGCCTCCTCCTCCTACTCTGCCACCACCACCTCCTTCTCCTCCTCCTCCGCCTCCACCTACTCTGCCATCACCACCTCCTCCTTCTCCTCCTCCGCTGTCGCCTCCTCCTCCTCCTCCTCCTCCTCCTCCGCCACCACCACCTCCTCCTCCTCCTCCTCCGCCTCCACCTACTCTGCCATCGCCACCTCCTCCTTCTCCTCCTCCGCTGTCGCCTCCTCCTCCTCCTCTGCCACCACCTCCTCCTCCTCCTCCTCCTCTGCCACCACCACCTCCTCCTCCTCCTCCTCCGCCTCCACCTACTCTGCCATCGCCACCTCCTCCTTCTCCTCCTCTGCTGTCACCTCCTCCTCCTCCGCCACCACCACCTCCTCCTCCTCCTCCTTCACCTCCACCTCCTCTGCCATCGCCGCCTCCTCCTACTCCTCTGCCACCTCCTCCTCCCCACCCCCCCACCCCCACCTTTCTTTCTTCTTCTTCCTTCTTCCTTGGCGAGAGTAGCAGCCCCAGCCCCATGCTGGGGAAGGGTAGGCCAGAGACTCTTCCCTCCTGGTGGTGCTCAGCGGTGACTCAGCAGGGACTGGACTTGGGAGGCTCAGCTCGTGCCCCCTACCCTGACAGCATCCTGGGGGTTCCTGGCTCCCTGGTCCTCAGCAGGGTGGGCTTGTCCAGGCCATTCTCAGTGCTGCCACCTTGAGGGCATCTGGGAGGCCCAGGCAGGCCAGATTTGTCTCCTGGAAAGGACATGGGCACCCCTGGGCTCTGCCCAGCCTCCTGGCCTCCCCTTGGGTCCCCTTGTGCAGCAAGGGCCCTGGTCCCTGTCCTCCTTGGCTTCACTCAGCAACCAGCAGCCCATTAGGTCTGTCCACACATCACTGCCGACGGTGAGGCTGTGGGTGGCGCCAGCCTTCCAGGCCTGGCTGGGCAGCTCTGGGCTTGTCAGGCTCTGACCCATCCCGTCCCACAGATGGCACTGTACTTCTGCTCGGGGCTGCTGCAGGACCCAGCGCAGTTCCGGCACTACGCGCTCAATGTGCCCCTGTACACACACTTCACCTCGCCCATCCGCCGCTTTGCCGACGTCCTGGTGCACCGCCTCCTGGCTGCAGCGCTAGGTGAGGGGTGCAGTTGGGGTCAGGGCAGACCTGGGCCAGCTCAGGGCTGCCCACCCCCACAGCGGGTGCTCAGTGGCCCAAGACCATTCTGCCGTGCCCGCAGAGGTCCAAGGGTCGGGCGACCCAAGTGCTGGGGAGCCTGGCCTGGAAACTCTCCCTACGGGCTGATGCTGCAGAAGCTGCATAGAGCCCACAGCCAGCCCTGGACACAGCCGGGAGGAGGGCGCTGACCTCGGAGGGCCGCTTTCTGCTGCCCTGGGAGCTGGGTGCTTGGGGTCCTAATCTGTCGCCGGGAGTGCAGCGCCATGCAGCCCATCCCCCAACCATAGCTCTTCCCAGCCCCCCAGGCTCCCACTCTCATGCCTCGCCTACTCTCCCATACAGCACCCACCCACAACCCCGCCCCCTCTTCCCAGGCTATAGGGAGCGACTAGACATGGCGCCCGACACCCTGCAGAAACAGGCAGACCACTGCAACGACCGCCGCATGGCATCCAAGCGCGTGCAGGAGCTCAGTACCAGTCTCTTCTTTGCCGTTCTGGTCAAGGTGAGCCCTCCAGCCTGGTGCCCCCTCACCTCCCTCTGGTTCCCGACCCTCCTGGGCACCTACTCACCAGGAGGCCTCGAGGAGCCCAGGGCAGTGCCAGGAGGTGCCATGGCTGCAGCACTGTCCCTGCAGGAGAGTGGCCCCCTGGAGTCAGAAGCCATGGTGATGGGCGTCCTGAACCAAGCCTTCGACGTGCTGGTGCTGCGCTACGGCGTGCAGAAGCGCATCTACTGCAACGTGAGTGCCCTGGGAGAGCCCAGGGGTGGGCGGGGCAGCCCAAGCCATCCCGCACTGGAGGGGTACAGGCTGTGATGGGTCACACTCCACCCCTCACTCCCCCAGCCCTAGCACAAAGCCCACTTGATGGGCCTTGCTGAGACGCCCAGCTCTCAGGCCCAGGGTCAGGCCTGGCCCCCTTCCCCAAGGACCC
Source organism: Pongo pygmaeus (assembly GCF_028885625.2). Classification (NCBI taxonomy): domain Eukaryota; kingdom Metazoa; phylum Chordata; class Mammalia; order Primates; family Hominidae; genus Pongo; species Pongo pygmaeus. The sequence continues at coordinate 132,927,036 of NC_072384.2, forward strand.
AGGAACCGGAGAGCAGGCCCCTCCATGGCCAGTACAGCTCGGCAGGGTGTGCAGGCTTTGGGGACTGTGTTTATAGGAACGTGAAGGAATGAAAGGCCAGAGAATGGTCCGTGGCCGCTCTGGAAACTGTGTCCCCTGAAGACAAGGAAGAGAGCTGTCCCTGGCTCGGCTCCTGCCCTGAGTGACTGTTGATTCACAGTTCTCTCCAAGGGGACATGCACCTGTCCTAATGCTGCCTTAGGGGCTTGGCTCCAGCTGGCCCTGGGGTCTGCAGGTCACCACCTGCCCCTGTGCCTGGCTTTGAATTTCCTAACATCCAGAGTGCCCTGGGAGTGCAGTGTCCAGCCCATTGTGTGCAGTAAACGTGGTGTTCATAACCTGGAGCTGGGCGGAAGAGGAAGGACAGAGTCCCCCTGCGGACCCTCGGGGCTCTGTATCCTGAAGTTCAAGCCTAGGTCACTCTGCCATGAGCCCAGCCCTGCCCCACTGACAGATGGCACCAGCAGGGGGCGCAGCGCTCTGCCACCACAGTTCTCTGTCCACACCTCAGTGCAGTCAGCCCTGGACCCCCCACCACTTGCCCCCAGTAGCACACAGAGCCACAGGCCTTCCCAGCCCCCACCCTGGCCCTTGGTCACTCTCAGCTGCTGCCTCAGCTGAAGGTGGCCTGGCAGGGCCTCCCTGAATGAAGCTCCCTCCAGCCAGGCAGGGGTGGGCCAGGGCCGAGGGCTGAGGGCCGTCTCCAAGCATTGAAGCCCTCCAGGGTGGAAGGGCAGGCAGCAGCACCCAGAGCTGAGGCCTGAGGCTTGGTGTTTGCATTCCAGGCCCTGGCCCTGCGGTCCCACCACTTCCAGAAGGTGGGCAAGAAGCCGGAACTCACGCTGGTCTGGGAGCCTGAGGACATGGAGCAGGAGCCAGCACGGCAGGTCAGAACCCCTCTGTGTCCCAGCCCCCCAAGTCCTGATGACCCCTCTCCTGCCTCCTGCGGTGCCCCTCATTCCTTCATCTGTGTCTCCTGGGCTCCCCCAGCACTGCAGCCTCCCGGGTCGGGTTTCAGGGCCCTCCCAGCTCACCCAGACCCCCTCCTGTGGGTCCTGCTTTCTGGCACCACCTTCCCTTCCTTGAGAGCAGCCACAGTGGAGAGAGGCGGGGCTCTGCCTGTCCCGCTAATGCAGGGGTGCTGGCCTTCTGGGGTCCTTTAGAGAACCTGATGAAAGCTATGAGTTTACACCCAAGAAATTGTCTGGAACCATTTTCACCAACAATGTGCCCCGAACGTGGCCCCGGGCCCCCAGGTTGTGTTTCATAAGCCTTAGGAGTGCTCAGGATGCATCTTGACTCCCCAGCTCTGCCCTGACCCAGGGCATTCTTCCTGGAGGGGGCCCCCATTACAGACAGGTGAGCAGAGGCTTCCAGAGGCCGAAGGAGGGGCCTGGGGTCCTGCTGCAGGGATGGAGGCAGAGCTGCGCCTCGACATCAGGCCCTGCCGTCCTTGTCCCCTCACGGCCGGGCTCTGCACAGGTCATCACCATCTTCAGCCTGGTGGAGGTGGTCCTGCAGGCAGAGTCCACAGCCCTCAAGTACAGCGCCATCCTGAAGCGGCCAGGCACCCAGGGCCACCTGGGCCCTGAGAAGGAGGAGGAGGAGGAGGAGGAGTCTGACGGTGAGCCCGAGGACTCAAGCACCAGCTGAGCTCCACCAGCCGCCTGCCCCGCCTGCCTGTCCTGTCACACTGGCTTTAGGACCTGTTGACACGGAGGGGGATTTTTAATTTGGTTTTTAACAACTCAGGGGTTTGTTTTTATTTTTATTTAATTTTGCAGCTCAACTTTTAAACAAACTGCAGGGGAGAGGGTGGGGCTGGAAGGAAGGCTGAGGCCTGGTCAGCAGTGACCCCAGCAGAGTAGGCCCTAGTCCTCCTGGGAGGCCGGTCCCCCTTTTTTCTGGGCCCTACTGCCCTCCTCTGCCCAGGAAATGGGGGGTTTCAGCAAATCAGTGTCACAGAATAAAATCAAGTGTGGAGTGCCATCTGGTGTGTGGGGCACCTCTGGGAAGCCCGGGCAGCGGAATGCCCCTTGACCTTCCTGTCAGTTCCAGCACGATTCGGAGCTGGCTGCCTGGTAGATTGATGCTGGAGTCTCATTCTGCCTGATTAAAAATGGAATTAGTATGCAGGACTGAGAGCGCCCCCATCACCCTGACACATGTGACTGTGTCCAACCCTGCCCCCACTTCCTCTCTGCACCAGCTCCGCAGGGCCTGGTAGGGGTCAGGGGTGCTGTGACACCCCCTCCTCCCAGTTCCTCAAGCAGCACTCTGTGAGGTCCTGTGCCCAGCTCTGGTGTGAGTTGGTGCCCTGGCAGCACCAAGGGAGCCTGGACAGAGGAGCCGGCCTGGGCCTGGAGGAGGGGAGGAGGGCCCTCCAGTGCCTTCCAAACCAGGAGGGGAAACCGGCTCCTGGTGACACAGCCTGGCCCCATTGCCCACCCAGTGTCCCGAGCACCCACGGATCCCACCTGCCTCGGTCCCGGGCGGAGCTGGCCGGCCACTGGGCAGTCCCTTCCCCAGCCAGCCTGACCCCAGCCTGCACTCCTTCCCCCTCCGTAAGGGAAGCTCCGTGGCTTGGCTTCCTCGAGAGCTGCCAGAAACTAGGATGAAAGCCATGGTGAGCACGGCCTCTGTTCCTCTGCACCATTTCCTGGGGTGTCGGGATTAACAAGCTCATTTGATCTGGTTACAGTGAATTTTCTTCAAAGAAACACTCAATAAGGTCCTTGTCAGAGTGCCTCGCAGCGCCTGAATGACAGTGACTGGGCACGGCTGCCTTTGTTCTGCCACCGTCAGACGAGGCTGGCTGTGGGAGGCGACCAAAGACATCCCGCACCTGCCCTCGGAGTCTTTCCCTCTTCCAGGGCTCAGCCACCTCGGGCAGCCTTCAGTCTGTGTGTCCTGCCACCCCTGAGATGTCCCAGAGGCCATGGTCACCCCATCTGTTCCTGTCCTCAGAACCTTCTCCTGGAGCCAAGTATCTGCAGGGACAGACAGGAGAGCGTCTGGGGGTTTGGTGTTGGAGTGGAGAAGGCTGTGGGGTGCTGCCCTGGCCCAGGCAGCCTGACTGTGAGAGCCCCAAACAGGAGACATCCCAGCCCCTTCCCCTCCCCTCTATGCTGCCCACCCTCTGAGGAGCAGTGGCCAAGTTCCTCTCTGGGCTTCTCAGGCCAGGCTGGCCCTGTCCCCCAGGGCCTCCCACAAAGCCTGGGAGCTGTTCCCTCACAGGCAGCACAAACCCAGACGGACACCTGTCCCTATGCCCCAGTGCCCCCAGGCCCCAGTGAGGAGTAGCCAGGAGGGTGAACAAGGGGGTTCCTGCCGCCTGGGCTTGCTTGGGAAGCAAAGGTTCTTCAGACAGCCTCACCTTCCGTGCTGGCCCCAGAGCATGGCGGGTCCCTGGAGCCGTGGAGGCCATGGCAGCCCCAGCCCACCCCACCCCATCTGGGGAAGTAGAAACCGTATCCACGAGGGTCAGGTCAGGTCTCTGCCTCCAGTGACCTGGCAAGGTTGTGCCCAGCCAGGACCTGGCTTCTCGCCACACCAGTCACGCCGAGCCCCCGTCTGCATTCACTCCTTTAAGGAACATGGTTGACTCAGTCCGGTGCTGTGCAGTTACAGGATGGCTCTCCATGGGTCCACTGGGGGCCCAGCCTCTTATGTGGCCCCTCGCTAAAAGGACTCAACAGAAAGAGTGACCAGGCACCGACCCTCATCTGCAGGAGGACTTGGCCATTCCCTGGGCTGTCCCACGGCACCTGCCGGCCAGGGCCCAGGGCACAGAGCGAGACTGTCTTTTCCTCAAGGAGACACCGTGAGGGAGGGAGGGAGAGGTGGACACCACCAACCTCATTCCATGACCAGGGACTGGCGATGCTCAGAGAGGCCAGTGAGTGTGTTCCCCGCCCTGAAGGGTCAGTGCCGGCCCGCTGGACACAGGGGAAGATGGCGCAGGCAGTGACCTGGCTTGGGGAAGGAGCTGAAGCTCCCAGAGCTTGCAGCCACCCTCCTGGGGAGAGACTGACGCCTCCCCAGTTCCTGTTAGGAAGGACCTCAGGAAAGAACTGGGATCACGCAGCCTGGGGTGGCGGCCTCCTGGCCCCTGAGGAGGATGTCAGGCCGCAGAAGGGAGGGACGGGCATGAAGTTTGGGAAGCGGGCTCCAGAGGAGGCGAGGCCTGTGCAGAAGCAGCACCAGAGGCCACTGCAGCGGCTCCACCACCCAGCAGCGCCGCCACGAGGCAGGAAGTGGGAGGCCAGGCGGGAGGGGCTGTGGTGGCCCAGGTGCCGGGAGGAAGGGCTGAGAGGGGACAGTGCAGACGTCCAGAGAGGCCTGGCGGGGATGGGCCGCCAAAGTCACAGGTGGGGATGGGCTTCCCCCAGAGTTGTGTGTGGCCTGAGGACAGTGCAGCAAGGAGGGCCCGTGGTGAGCGCATGCAGCCGAAGTGACAGCTTGGGCTCCTTTGTGGGACAAAAGCCTCTCCAGGCCATTGCGGGGTGTTCAGAGAACAAGGCCTGCAGGGATCTGCTGTGCCTGCAGCTGGTCAGTAGAACACTGAGCGTGCAGGGCCGGGGTGGGAAGCAGGAAAGCCGCATGGACGAGAGAGCCGTGCCCACCCAGCAGTGCCTTTTGGGAGGGCAGGCAGGAGGGGATGTGCAGCTGCGACCTGCCCGGCATAGAACTCCATCTGGCCGGGGAGAGGAGGTCTCTTCTAGCCAGAATGGACCAGGAGGTCCCAGGAGGACCTGGGAGGAAGTGGGTTGAGTTGGGCCTTAGAAGGAGAGCCAGGAACAGGCCAGGCCAGGGGAGCTGGAGCCTGGCCAGGTATGGAGAGAGCAGGGTACACTTGCTGCAACTGTGAGAAGAGCCAGGGCTGGCCCTGGTGGCCTGGGCGCGTTTAGCTGTGCCTGGGGCCAGGCCTGACTGGCTGCAAGTCATTACTATAGGCTTTGGACAGAGAGTGCAGAGTAGCGCCCTCCTGCCGTCACTCCCTCCTCCAAGTCCACAAAGAGGCAAGAAAGGGAGGATTTTAAGGCCTGTCCATACCGCATGGCGGGTGAGAGCAGAGGAGCAAACAGCACTTTTGGATCCTGGAAAGCAGAGGGTGAGTGAGTGTCCCAGACATAGCTGACCTGAGAAAGGTGACTCCAAAGCCAGCAGCAGCAACAGCTGGAACTGCCCCAGCCTACACCACAGGACCCCCAGCTCTGGGACTGAGAGCAGCTCCGGGGACCTCTGGGCTGGGGTGAAGAGGGTTGGCTGGAATCATTGTTGCAAACAATTCAGTAGGCAGGCAGCTCCCTAGATCCCGTGGTCTGCAGAGGCCAGCACCTGTCCTGACCTCTTACTGGTAGGCCCTGGAGAGCCATCTCCTACAGAGGCAAAATGAACGCCAGGCCTGTTCAGGGGGATGTGTGGCTAAGTGCATAAGGGATGCTGAGACTACAGCCTTTGTGCCCAGGCAGCCCCCAGGGCATGGATAGCCAGGCCCTCCCCATCCAGGCCAGAGATGGGAAGACTCCATCCAATCTCATTCCATGACCAGGGACTGGTGAAGCTCTCAGTTCTCTCTCCATCCCAGCAGGAGAGAGAGAACCCGACCTCAGAGATTCCTCAACTCAGGGACCCAGCCAGGCCACCCTCCAGAGCATCTCAGTCTGCAAGCCCCTTGGTGTGCTCAGAGCTTCCAGTCACCCTGCTCATGCCTATCCATGCACAGCCAGGGATTGCCCTTCCTGGAGGAAAACTTCCTGAAACAAGAAACCAGCTCCGTGGGGAACACAGACCGTGGAGGAAAAAGAAAGCTGTAGAAGAAGAAATGATGAACACCTTCATGGAGGTGAGAAAGCCATCGTGAAAGGAGACGAGGTTGCTCCGAAAAGCTCCTAGAGAGCAAAACAAGGGCCCCTGGGGGCACAATGATTGCCACCGTGGAGACACATTTCAGCGCCACTAGAGTAAAAACACTGCAGACAGGTGAGCTCTCAACAGATACATGTCCCTCGCCTTCTTTCTCAGGAAAGATGGGCAGTAATGAGGGCAGAAGCCGCAAAGAGGAAACCGTAGTGACGACCCAGGGTCCTCCAAGCTGCGGTGGAGCAAACGCTCGGGACAGTGGTGAGGGAGCAGCTCAGCCCCAGTTTGGTGCCTGGTAACCCGTCCTGGGACATCCCACCCAGGGCAGCAGTAGAGTGATGTGGATAGAAAGCCGAATTCCCCAGAAGAGCCTGGAGGACATTGAAGTACTTGGTACAGAGCCTCGGGTTGGATTAGTAGTACATACAGAATGATCCACATGTGAAGATAAGACCATGATTGGCTCCAGAGAAAACAGCAGTGCGAGAAAGAAAAGGTAGCTAGTCACAGTTTACGATCTGGCAATAGCGTTTACACAGTCATCACCATAGAAATGCCGAATGAGGATCTGGTTTACTGTAGAACTCTATCAGGAGGACTGGAAGATGGGGACGGTGTCCACGTGCAGGGAATGCAGTTGGTGAAATGGAAGCTAAATGCTCATTTTCCTCAGTGGGAAGCTGTGGCTTGAAGATGACTGTAAACTCTCTTTCCGCCTCTTGAATCTTGACAGGCTCCGGGGCTGCTAAGCTAATAATACGGCAGAAGGGACACTGCCAGTTGCAGGCCCAGCCCTTGAGACTGGCAGCTTCCCCTCTCTGTCTCTGGAAACCTACTTGCCCTTCTGTGAGGAAGCCCAAGCAGCTCTGGAGAAGCCCTTGTGGAGGGGCCCACTCTCAGCCCACGGCCAGCACCAGGTGGGCAGCCACGCAGACCCCCAGTCTGCAAGCCAGGCCCGCTGAGGCCTCAGCACACACAGGCAGTCCCATCAGCCCTGTCCAGATGGCAGTTTTGTGATCAAAATATAGACGATAGATGATTGTCATTTAAGGTTGTTGGGGGTAGTTAGTCACACAACGATAGATAATAGAACATCAGTAGACTGTGTGTGTGTGTGTAGCATATATATATATATATATATATATATATATATATATAGCTTAAAATTCAGACATGAAGCAGTATGTTATTTAGCAACCGTGGTAAATAGTAAAAAACCAAGAGAGAGGAAAGTGGTTGCCTAGAGATGGGAAAATGCAGGGAGGGAGACAGGGAACTGCTGTTTGTTTGAACAAACCTTGTAGATCTGTTTGATACTTTAAACTACATTCACATATAACTTGGACAAAAGTAAAAACTGAAGTTGAAAAAAACGTATTCATGCAAATAGCACAGGAATGATCCACAATTGGATTGCCAGGCTTCTTGTACATTCAGCATAGGGTGTATGAAACAGTCCACTATTCTAGCAACAGATAAAATTCCCACTGACATGCAACCTCAGGTTCCCACTCAGTGAGAAGGCTGCGTATGCTCTTCTACTTAAAGCCTCAAGTAGCAGTCATGGCAGTGACAAACCCTCGTTGCCTCCATAGAACCTCTAGGCTCATGTGGGAGCCCAGGCTGGGCTGGGGCTGATGTGGCAGCCCAGGGTGAGGGGCCAGTCCCTGGGCAGCTCCGTGAGCCAGGAGCAGCTGTGCCACCTGGAGAAGGGCTGCACGGTCGATGGGTCTCTTCTGCAGAAGAGTGTGCCCCAGTCCTTGCTGGGCACAGATCAAAGAGGTGTTCATGGGTTGAAATCACAGATTTCAAGGACTGATAGGAGTCAGCCCTTTGAGAGGGGCTGCTGTCTCCGCAGCTGCATCACACTGCTCTGCTGTCCCCTCCGTGTTCCCCGGCACTGCCGCCTACCCTGGGGTCTTATGGAAGTAACTGAAGGCCCCCTCAACCTGCCCATATTCAGGCCTCTCACAGCCCCTCTGCTGAAGATGCACAAGCACAGCCCTCCACAGAGGAACGCCTGCCCGAGACTCAGGGCGTCTGTGACAGGGATCCAGACACACGACTGTTTTTCCTTCAGCAACAGAGCCGTGTGTTGGAAGCAAAGCCCCAAAACACAATGAACAAGAGTAGAGGAGCAGGCAACCCAGTTGCAGATTTGAAGAGGCATGTGAAATTCCTTGTGGTGGAGAAGGAAAGATTAAGGAAGGAAAGTAAACAGGTAAAGGCTGAAAAGGCCAGACTTCTAAAAGGTCCAGTAGAAAAGGAGCTGGATGTGGGTGCTGATTTTGTGGAAAAGTCAGAGTTACGGAGCTCGCCTCTGCATTTAGAAACTGCTATACCCTCTTCAGCCTTGCGGAGGTTTGCAGCAGATGCCAGGAAAGCCAAGGACATTCCAGTACCCGATCTTCTCCCTCGGATTTTCCATCTCGAGAGCTTCCGCTTATGGAGCTCTCTGAGGATATTCTGAAAGGATTTATGAGTAATTAAAATGGAAGGCCGTAGAAGAAGGGAGAAGAGGAAATAATACTTAAGTAATACAGTTAATCCAGCAACAAAAAATGAAAAGGGAAAGCCACAGGCAAGGGTAATCCTGGAAGTGCCTCGTCATCTGGCGTACTGTGGGAGAAGAGGCATTGCCAGGACGTGGGGAACAGTCACTGTGAAGCATGTTGCATATCTGATTCACTGACTTGAGCTAATGATGCCAACCTGGCAGACACTAAACTCATGGAGGGTCAGTTTCTCTTGATACCAACCAAATGGCTGCCTGGAAGAATTTTTTCAAGCAACAATTATTTTTCTTATCTTCGGGGTTAAAATGTATAAAAAGTATGTTATGTATAATTAACCTGTTATGTCATAAATGATCGTGCAAAACCTAAATATTATGGCAGCCTGAGGGGCTGCTTCATATCTGAAACATGCTTTGTCTCAGGCGTTGATGTATGCATTTTGTTAGACGTTTTGTGTAAGGTGTGTAAGACACACCTTTCTAGATGAAACCGTATGTACCACACTGTGCACTACTCATAACAATGATAACCTCAAGACTATCAGGAGAAATATTTAAATTTCCGTGTTATGAAGAAAGAAACTAAATTATTAGTTATGCTTTTTAACACAAATTACCAGTTTACATAATTAATGAGGGTGCATTTTAAGTTCTAACTTTGTTTATTGTATAATGCATCATTTGAAAATACCAAGGAAGTCTTCTTTGTTTTTAGTGATCCGTGAGTGGAAGGAATGCTAGTTGGCAGTATTTGATTGTAAGAAATCAATAAAGTAATTGTGTTTAAAAAAAAAAAAAAAAAGATCTGAGCCCTGGTGGAGGTAACAGGATGCGATGCCTTTCACATTCAAGAAGGTTCTGGAGAAGAGAGATGATTCTTGGAATTATGAGCTTCAATTTGCACATGCCTGAGTTTAGGTTCTGAACTTAAACCCTTATTGTAAGATCATCTCTTTGAACCTTGTCTCTTTTTAAGGGTTTTTATAGTTCAGTGGCATTTTTTTAAAAATATTTAAAAAGTCATTTTAGGAGAAACATCCATTTAAATAACTTATTTTACTTCAGAAAGTTGTTTTACTCAACCAGGCTCATGAACTGAGTTGTGTTCTTTAACATTCACAAATTGTATATTGCTTGGTTCTGGAAACTAGTTAGCCAAATAATTGAGAAAGCACCAGAAATTGAAGTGCAAAATAGAACAGGAAAGAGAAACTCTCCATTAGTGTATTCAGCTTAACAGGTTTTCAACCCACCAGGGTGCTGTTGGAATACAATTGTTCTCCTGGTTCTTATGATACAAGATCAAGGTTAAACCACTGAATACAGTTACAGCATCCTTGACTTCATAAGCTTTCCTTTCCACGCATCCAGATAGATGCCCAAAGCACCATTCAGGGCAGAATTTAGTCTTTCGTCCCGCAGTCTCAAAGGACAACCAGGAGCTAGGACTTGGTTGAACCACCCACCTACCAGGTGCCCCTGCCTGTGCCACCATCCTTGGGCCAAGGGGAGGCCTGGCCCCTGCCACTTCAGCGAGGGTGAAGGGTCAGCCCACTTGGGGCTCGGGGCGCCTGGCTGAGCGCCTCTTCCACTGAGCCTGTTCCTGTGCCCCCAGCTTCCCGCAGGCTGAGGCCCCAGTGCCCTTCTTGTGCTGCTGAGGGGGCTCCACGGCCTGTTGAGAGGCTTCCCCAGGAAGCCCATGGGGAGGAGGTTGGGGTGTCTCCTGCCTTGGGGGTGGGACAGTCCCTTCTTGTTCCCACCCCAGGTACCTGACCCAAGTTCTCCTGTGCATGAGGAATGCCTGGATGTCCCTCCCTGGTAGGTGGGATGGGCCAGAGGGAGGTCCTGCCTACACAGCCCTTAATTAAGGAATTTAGAGATTTGTGCTCTAGGAAGGAGCTGCTTCCGCTACCATTTGGCCAACTGTGTGGTATGCAGACCCTCAGCTTGGAAACAGGGTTTCCAGGATGTTCAGGACTTGCCTCGTGTTCATAAAGGTCAGGGTTCGCCTCTTCCGCCCCCCCCCCCCCCCCCCCCCCCCGGCTCCTCTGCTAACTCTGCAGCAGGCCCTGGACTAATTAAGTCCCCGCAACAGCCCCGAGAGGAGCCGAGGCTGGAGTGAGGAGGTGCGGTCAGGGGCGCATCTATGCGGTACTTTCAGCTCTCCGCGCTGGACCCAGACAGACGCTCCACAAAGTGGCCAAAGAACCAAAATTTGTCCTCGCGGAAGTCCGCAGGATCGACCCCTCCAACCCCGCTCGCTGGCTCCTTCTACTCGGTGGCCCGACGGCTCACCCGCCCCTTCCTCACCGGCGCGGGCCAACGCCCCAGGGTGGCGGATACACAGCCCACCCTCTGGACTGCCCTGATGGAGAACCCGAGACCGGCTCAGTCTCCCCGACCCTCGTCTCTGTCTCCGCCCCGGGCCACTCCCGGCTTCAACAGGTTCTCCCCAGAACCCAAACTTGGGTGAAGTTTCCCCCCTCGCGGGGCGCGTGCTGGCCGGGTGGAGCCCGAGAGCGAAGCCCGGGAGCCGCAGCCTCAGCCGCGAGGACGTAGATGAAGCCAGGAGGTTCCGCGCAGCGGCCGCAAGAGCGGCGGAGGTGGCCGCTACGGTGGCCACCTACCCGGCAGGTGCCCGCCAAAGGCAGGGCCTGGAGCGGCGCGGTTGCCTGTGTCTCCCAGCGCCGGCTGCCTCTTCTGCCTCACCCCCGCCCGCCCGCCGGACCGAGGGAGGGGACGCGATGGCGGCTCCACCCTTCTCCGCCCGCCCCGCGCTCCCCTCCTTCCTCCTGCGACCCTACGGCCGCCTGCCACAGCGGCGGCAGCGCGGAAGTGGGTCGGCGGCCGCGGAGACAGGTTCCCAAGGGTCGTGCGTGGGTTGCGGTCGGTGACTCGGGGTCCAGCTGCGTTCCGGGACAAGTGAAGGCAGCGGGTACTCCTGGGAGGAGTCCCCTCCGATCCCAGGTCCCCACTCGGAGCCGCCCACCAGTCAGCTGGAAAGGGGCTGGAGCTACGCAGCTGGGGGCCGTCATGGCCCAGCCCACAGCCCTGGAGCACCGCCGAGGGTGGACTTCTCCTAAAGGAAAAGGGAGCCCTGATGGAGTGCCTGGGCTGCCCGCGCGGCGCCTGCGCGGAGCGCACCTTCACCAGGGAGCTTCCTTGTCCTCCTGGGGACCTCTGTCCAGGATGAGCTCTCCCCGGGGGGTCTGGGCTTCTGGTTGGCCTCGCCCCCTTCCCCCAGCTCCTGATCCAGGGAGAGCAACGGAGAACCCTGCCAGAAGAAGGCCTGGGGCTGCGAGTGCGGCCCCCAGGGCACCAGTGCACAGTTGACCCAGAGCACAGCAATCGCGGCCTATCGGAGGTGACTTGGGTTTAGCCTCTGACCACACAGTCCTGGTCACCCTGCACAGACTGCCTTTATTGGGGGCTCCGAGGCCCAGCTCCTTGGCTCTCTTGCAGTTTCGCCAAAAGGGAAGCAGCCAGCCCTCCAGCTCCCTCACTCTTTTGGGGTCCCCCACCCCTAATTGCTAAAGTGACCCCTTGACTCACAAGCAAGAGAATGATAGGCCACAGCGGTGCCCAGCTAAACTCAGCCAAGTCCTGAGTGAGGCAGCTAGATGCCCAGCGTGGGTGTTGGGGGTAGGGGCTGGGGGCAGTGGGGGTGGAGGCTGTGGCCAGAGCTGCCTTGGAGAGAGAAGGCCCAAGAGGGTGCAAAGGGCAGAGGTGAGAGGTTCCAAATCCCAACCTCGCTCTCCTCCCTGAGGAAGGCAGATCCCAGCCAGTCTTGCCTGTGAAAGTTGTCAGAAACCAAATGGAGTCACTTTTCTTAAAAACTCTGACAAATAGAGGCAGGAAAGGCCATGAGTGGAGAGTCCTCGGGCACAAAACCTGATAAAAACTATCACAAAACACTGCAAACAACCACTTGCACAAAGGCCATGGCGACCTTCACAAAAAATATATACACTTTTGCAAGGACATCTGCTCAGCAACTGCCTGTCCAGCCTCAGACTGGTGCCACCCATGTCAATGATCCTGGTAGCCAAGAATAATTATCACAAAACAATCTTGTGATTCTCCTTTTTCCTTTAAAAACACATGCAGGCACATACTTGAACACACATGCACACACATGCACACACACATGCACAGATACACACACGCACACATGTGCATATACACTCACACGTGCATGCACACATACATGCATATACACACGTGTACACACACACACACACACACACACACACACACAGACAGGGTGGCTCCCCCAGGGGACCTTGCCATGCCTTTTGCCCACCTGTAAAGGGGGTGATTATAGCCCCTACTGCATGATGCTGCCGTGGGGCTCCGTGAGTCAGTACCTGGAGGATGCCTAGGACGGGGTCTGAACGAAACCTGTATAGCCCCACGGGGAGCTGACTGGAGAAGGTGGGCTTCGGCATGGGGAGCAGAGGGGGCAGTGTGAAAACCCAGGGAGCCTAAGGGTCTGGGCGCCTGTCACCCAATAGGAGGCCCCAAGGGGCCCCTGGGGAAGAGGCACCGATCTCCTTGTGGCTGGTAAGAGAACAGGGCTGAGGCCAGGAACAGGCCAGTGACGGACTGACCTGGGGACTCCTTGAGGTTTCTGACTATCTGGAGCTCACCAGGGAGGGAGGTGGTGGTGCCTGGATTCATTGCCCAGCTCAGAGCTCAGTGAGAACAGACTAGAAAGAGGCTTGCATGAGGCCCAGCTCCCAGGGGCCATGCTGTCGCGCAAAGGTGTCTGAGGGGTGGGGGGCTTCCCCATCCTACTCCTGCGGTGCATGGCCCACTCTGCTATGCCCTCTTTGTAACTGCGTCAGCTCAATCTGGTTCAACTTATGTGTAACAAAGTTGTGAGTTGTTTTTCAGTTGCCATGGACCCTGAGGTTGAAGTTTACATACCCTGAGCATGTCCAGATAACAAGCATGCAACCACTAGGGGACCAAGGAGGGGACTGAATGAAGAAGTGGACATCCAGGATCCATGCGACGGAGCTGCGCTGTCATCCCATGGCAGGATCCAGTCAGATCATGCGCCTTGACATTACCTCATTGCAAGATCCAATCAGATCGCGCCTCATTTCCCTCTGCTTATAACAGCTGAGCCAGCCTCCAGCTTGGCAAGACACTGCCTTGAGAGCTGTCCTGCTGTTCTTACTTGTTCCAAGTCACAAAATCTCCTTGCTAAATCCTCCTTGTTGTGGTCACTGAGTTGGTACCTGCCAGGCAATGGAACCCATCCCTTGTATGGGGAACAACATTCTGGTGACTGATGGGACTGGAACTTGGGTCCTGGATTAGTAATTTTGAGTTGTTATAAAGAAACACTCGAGGCTGGGTAGTTGAAAAGAGGTTTATTTGGCTCAGTGTTCTGAAGCCTGTACAAACATGGCTTCCTGATGAGCCAAACACTTCCCACCAGACACCACCTCCAACACTGGGGATCACATTTTAACATGGGTTTTGGGGGCACAAACATCCAAATCGTATCATGTCCTGACCCCCAAACTGCTCAAAGGCTCCCTACGGGTGAAGCAGTGGGTAACACCAGCTCGCCCCGGCTGACTCGCTCACATTGCCTGAGAGGGGTTGGGTGTGGTTCCCAAGGACCTCTCTCTTGGCTCAGCCTGCCAGGCTGCCATTTGGACTGTAAACCAAAAATAGAATTCTAAGCCCCCCAACCATCTGCATGGACCCCTCCTCTTTGCCAAGGGCATTCCAAAGTTAACCTGAAAAACTAGCTCCAGTCATAATGGAAGGTGGGGTTGGACACACCTCATTACACTCACCTCCCTTTTGGAATTCAGGGAAAGCCAACCAGCATTAACATCAACACAGACCTTACGTCTGATGAGAAACATTTATAGCCTATTCTCTCTGAAGCCTGCTACATGGAGGTTTCATCTGTGTGATAATAAAACCTGTTATTGTAACCCAGACATTCCTTTCTATTGATAAGAACTCTTGCAACCAGCTGCCAATCAGAAAACTGTAGGCCTATCTACGACCTGGAAGCTTCAAAGTGTCCTGCCCTTTCGGATGGAACCAATGTCAATCTTACATGTATTGATGAATGTCTCATGTCTCCCTAAGTGTATAAAACCAAGCTTTGCCCTGACCACCTTGGGCACGTACCGTCAGGACTTCCTGAGGCTGTGTCATGGGAACATCCTCAACCTTGGCGAACTAAACTTTCTAAACTGATTGAGACCAGTATCAGATACTTTTGGGTTTACAGAACCTATCTCAAAGGAGCAGAAGTGGCCACCGGGACCTTCTATCTGTGCTCCTGCGGGCCGGTAAATGGACTTCACCCTGTGGCTGACTCTAGGCAGCAGTCTGGGTCTAGCAATGGGGTCTCTGGAGTAAGTGCAGCACACCTCTGCTTTCTGTTTCATCTCGGTGCTTCATGCTCTGGGGGATTGAGAGACATCCCTGGGCTGCCACACGGCAGTCTGGATCTGGCTAGCTGACAGTGGGACTGCTTTCAGGAATTAGAATTTTTTTTAGAGACATAGATTTTTCATAGGAGGCCGATGGCTCTGTCTCCCAGATCCCCATGCTTGCCACAACTTGGGTCACCAGAAGCAGAAACTCTGGCATTTGATGCAAAAAAGAGTTGAACCAGGTGTGGGCAAGAGTCGTGGGATCTGCGTCACCACCAATCCGGCTTCTAAGTCCTGGGCAGCTGCCACCAGGCCCCAAATAAGGGCCCTAAGCTGTGGGGAGCGTTAAACATGGCAGGATGCCAGAAACACCAACCATACGGAAAAACTACAAAAAGAAGAAGGGGACCGGGGAAAGGGGAGAGGCTAATGCCCCAGTTGGCTGAGATTGCCCTTAAGGTGTTTCACGGCTGTGACTAAGTCCAGGAAGGACAAAAGCAACCAACACAAGACAACAATCTACGCTACTTATCAGGGTTCTGGGCTACAACGAGCCAGGCCTCCCAAAGGGCTGGGATTGCAGGCATGAGCCACCACGCCCAGCCTGAGGTTTATGTTTAAAGGAATAGAGAGCAATGTTTTAGTCAAGCATAACTTGATTCTATATTCTTGGTTTTTCTTTCCTCTTTCTTTTTTTTTTCTAAAACGGGGCCTTGCTCTGTCACCCAGGCTGGAGTACATGTTGTGATCAGAGCTCTCACTACAGCCTCAAACTCTTGGCCTCAAGTGATCCTCCTGCCTCAGCCTCCCAAGTAGCTGAGACTACCAGTGTGTACCACCATGCCCGGCTAATTTTTTAATTTTTTGTAAAGATGGGGTCTCTCTATGTCACCCAGGCTGGTCTTGACCTCCTGGCCTCAAGCAATCCTCCTACCTCAGCCTACCAAGGTGTTGGGATTACAGGTGTGAGCCACCATGCCTGGCCTAGTTTTTCTTAATGTGTCTAAGTCGTTTCACGTAACCAGGATTTCCCATGCTGTCATTAAATATATTCCCCTGCTCAAGGTAATTAGCCTAGGACACGAAGATTGCTTAGGAACACTGAGGATTAAGGTTTTTGCATGCATGTAACTTTCTATATTCCTTTTGAAGTCTTTTGACTGTTATTCTGGTTAAATGAGTAACTATTATTTAGCAGTGACGTCACTATGATTCTTTTTTTTTTTTTTTTTTTTTTGAGGGTCTTGCTCTGTCACCCAGGCTGGAGTGCAGTAGTGCAATCACCCAGCTTACTGCAGTTTCCACTTCCTGGACTCAATCAGTCCTCCACTTCAGCCCTCTGAGTACGTGGGACTACAGGTGTGCGCCACCATGCCCAGCTAATTTTTGTATTTTTTGTAGAGTTTCACTGTGTTGCCCAGGCTGGTCTTAAACTCCTGGGCTCAAATGATCTGCCCGCCTCGGCCTTCCAAAGTGCTGGGATTACAGGCATGAGCCACTGTACCCAGCCTAGCAAGGACCCACGATCCTGTTGAAGGAAATATTTTGAACTTTTTGACAACTTTGGCAGATTTCACCGGAATCCAAATCCTAAATTAAGCCTGTTGGCCTAAAATTAACTTTGAGATTTTTTTCAGGAGGGCCCCCTGGAGAGTCTCAAAGGATGTCTCTCTCTTCTTGGGAAGATATTAAATGATTAGGCTTATTTGATTAATAATATGAGAAGGCTTGTCAAATAAGAAATGGTCTTTAACTTTCTTTATCTTTAAGTGTGTTATCAAAACATGTGCAATTGCATGAGATTCCTAAAATACTGACGTGTCATATTGCAATTATTCTATGCGCCACACAAATACTAAAATGTCCTTGTCAATTGTAAACTCTCATCAGACCTTTCACTGTGGCTATTCTGGGCTTTTATCATCCAAAGTTTTTTAATTTTTTTTTTAGTTTTTAGTTTTTAGAGACAGAGTCTCCCTCTAGACCCCAGGTTGGAGTGCAGTGGTGCGATCTCGGCTCACTGCAACCTCCGCCTCCTGGGTTCAAGCGATTCTCCTGCCTCAGCCACCCGAGTAGCTGGGATTACGGGTGCATGCCACCATGCCCGGCTGATTTTTGTATTTTAAGTAGAGACGGGGTTTCACCATGTTGGCCAGGCTGGTCTTGAACTCCTGGCCTCAGGTTATCTGCCCATTTCGGCCTCCCAAAGTGCTGGGATTACAGGTGTGAGCCACTGCGCCTGGCCCACAGTTATTTTAAATTCTTCTCTAGAAGTATCTGCAATCAGCTATAATCCAAAATTGCTAACCAAATTAAGCAAAACACATGAAATTAAGTAATTGGTAAGGATAATGTTTATATTACTTAAATGTTTTATTTTCCAGATTCGAGTACCTTTTCTGTCATAAACTATTTATAGTTTGCAGTCATTTGGTAATGCATCCTTCGTGACTATGGGTGAAAGCATTTGCTTTTTCTCCCTACTTGATTCCTCCAAAATTCAGAAACTATTTGTGAATATTCTTATTTTTATTTATATAATTTATTTATATAATCTCTTTTGTTGTTGTTGTTGAGACAGGGTCTTACTCTGTCACCCAGGCTGGAGTGCCATGATGCAATTATGCATCCTGGCCTCAAGTGATCCTTCTGCCTCCGTCTCCCAAGTAGCTGGGACCACAGTTGTGCACCACCCTGCCCTGCTAAGCTTTTAAAAATATTTTTGTAGAGATGGGGGTCTCACTACATTGCCCAGGCTGGTCTCGAACTCCTGGGCTCAAGCGATCCACCCACCTCAGCCTCCCAAAGTGCTGGGATTATAGCTGTGGGCCACTGAGCTCAGCTTCTCTCTCTTTAAGAGCAAGATACAATTAGAAACATTGGTTGTATCACCAAGGTTTGGACTGGATGTTATATTTAACAATGTGCATAAAATACCTGGCTTCAAGAGTTCCCAGTCTTACAGTGAGTGAATGAAAATCGTCACTTCCAGGCAGGCTCAAGAACCTTAAGACTGTAAGGTGAAATCTAAAGTCGGCCTTGGAGCCGGCCGTGGTGGCTCACACCTATAATCCCAGCACTTTGGGAGGCTGAGGCTGGTGGATCACATGAGGCCAGGAGTTTCAGACCAGCCTGGCCAACATGACAAAACCTCGTCTCTAATAGAAACACAGAAATTACAGCCGGGAGCAGTGGTTCACACCTGTTATCACAGCACTTTGGGAGGCTGAGGCGGGTGGATCACCTGAGGTCAGGAGTTTGAGACCAGACTGGCCAACATGGTGAAACCCCATCTCTACTAAAAATACAAAAATTAGCTGGGTGTGGTGGTGGGTGCCCATAATCCGAGTTACTTGGGAGGCTGAGAAAGGAGAATCGCTTGAACCCAGGAGGCAGAGGTTGCAGTGAGCTGAGATTGTGGCACTGCACTCCAGCCTGGGCGACAGAGCCAGAGATGGTCACACACACACACACACACACACACACACACACAAAATAAATAAATAAATACATACATACATAAATACATACAAAGTCAGCCTTGGTTTGTCTTCCTAGCTTCTACAGGCTCTAACCCTGAGCTTTTCTACATGAATGATGTGGAGAGAAAATGTTAAGCTTCTAAGGAAAGCAGAGTCCAGTGGCGATTAGACCGTAACCCTGTGCATTAGCTTCACGTCCTTGTTACCTGCCTGTAGACTGGATTAAATTCTAAGTTCCTCCAATATCTGGTCGTATCTAAATCCCAATGGAGTCCCCGGCCCTCTTCCAATGGAGACTAGGCATGCTTCAGGGCTTTCAGGGGAATTTCCCTTGTTAAATCTAACCAACTAGGGGACCTCAATATCAGAACTGGGGACAAACTAGACCTGTAGGATACCGTGGTCCCCTTGTCTCAAAGCAGTTGAGGCTATCTCTTCCTTTATAAGAGCCACAGAGAAGACAGCTGTGGGGTCCCCTCTCATTGTCTGTGTTCCACTCTGTCAGGCTCTCAAATCACATCACAAGCCACCTGGCAAACTACAAAGTTCTGTCTGTATCCCCACCTCACCTCACCATCACTCCATGTGCTTGCTTCTTCCTGCCACTTTCAACGCTCCCTCCTGGAGTGCTGAACCCATCCAGATGGTCGGGGTGGTCCCCATCCACCTCCTGGGAAACGACTTCTTAGAAACCTGCCAGGCCCACATTTCCTTCTCCCCAAAAGAAGGAAAGTTATCCTTGCCAGATTTGGCCACAGAAATGGCTTTTACTGAGATTCCCATCGACGCAGTTAGCCTTGCCATTGTGTCGGGAGTTGGTTCCTTCCTGCAGCTTTGTGGTCTCGCTGACTTCAAGAATGGAGCTGCAAACCTTGGCGGTGAGTGTTACAGCTCTTAAAGATGGCACAGGCCCAAAGAGTGAGCGGTAGCAAGGTTTATTGTGAAGAGCGAAAGAACAAAGCTTCCACAGCATTGATGGGGACCCAAGCACGTTGCCGCTGGTGGCTGGGGGGCGGGGTGGCCAGTTTTTATTCCCTTATTTGTCCCCGCCCATGTCTTGCTGATTGGTCCATTTTACAGAGTGCTGATTGGTCCATTTTACAGAGTGCTGATTGGTGCATTTTACAAACCTCTAGCTACCTACGGAGCACTGATTGGTGTGTTTTTACAGAGCACTGATTGGTGCATTTTACAAACCTCTTGTAAGACAGAAAAGTTCTCCAAGTCCCCACTTGACCCAGGAAGTCCAGCTGGCCTCACCTCTCACCATCACTACCCACTCTGCTGTCCAAAAGCTACCTGAGTCTTGGGGCACCATCCAACACCAGCGACAACCCCGTGGGATATAGCTAGGGACACTCGCAAGGATGCCATTTGCTCAGAGGGATTGGCTCTAGTGAAGGAGCTGGATCAGGAAGGTTTCTGGGGTCCTAGTTTGGACTAGGTTTTGTTCAGAATGGATATGTGGGCCGGGCACAGTGGCTCACACTTGTAATCCCAGCGCTTTGGGAGGCTGAGGCGAGCAGATCATTTGAGCTCAGGAGTTTGAGACCAGCCTGGCAAAAATGGCGAAACACCATCTCTACTAAAAATACAAAAATTAGCTGGGTATGTTGGTGCACGCCTGTAGTCCCAGCTACTCAGTAGACTGAGGCAGGAGAATCGCTTGAACCCGGGAGGAGGAGGTTGCAGTGAGCTGAGACTGCGCCACTGCCTCCAGCCTGGACGACAGAGTAAGACTCCATCTCAGAAAAAAAAAAAAAAAAAAAAAAAGCTGGTGGGGGGGGGATTTGTAACTGCATCAGAATAATCTGGTTCAACTTTGTTTTTATTTTTTTTTTTTTTTGAGACACAGTCTCATTTTGTCACCCAGGCTGGAGTGCAGTGGCACAATCTCGGCTAACTGCAACCTCCACCTCCCAGGCTCAAGCAATTCTCATGCCTCAGCCTCCTGAATAGCTGTGACTACAGGTACACACCACCACGCAAGGCTAATTTTTGTATTTTTAGCACTTCCTCTGATTAGGGATATAGGCCTCGGTTAGAGGAATGAAATTGTTTTTAGTAGAGATGGAGTTTCACCATGTTAGTCAGGCTGGTCTTGAACTCCTGACTTCAAGTGATCCACCCACCTCAGCCTCCCAAAGTGCTGGGATTACAGGCAGGAGCCACTGTGCCCAGCTTGGTTTAATTATTATGTAACAAAGTTGTGAGTTGTTTTTCAGCGGCGGTGGACCCCCAGGTTAAAGTTCGCATACTTTGAGCGTGCCCAGGTGAACAAAGCATGCCACGGTGGGGGGACCTAAGTGCTCCAACCAAGGAGCAAGAACTGATTTAAGAAGCAGATGGAGCTCTGGTGTCACCCCCATGGCAGGATCCAGTAACATCACACCTCGTTACCCTATGCTTCTAAAATTTGACCCAGTGCCCAGCTCACAGACACGCTGCCTTGGGAACTGTCCCTGCTGGTTCCCTGTTACAAGTAACAAAATCCCATTGCTAAATCCTCCTTGGTTATGGTCACTGGGTGATCATTGGGTGATACTGATATTGAGGCAGTAGAATAGGGTCTGGACACAGGGAACCTAAGGCTGTTTCGCACCGACTTCCTAGAACTAAATTGAAGGCAGAACCCTAACTTTCCATGCCCAAGTAACAAAAGGACCACAGGCTACTCCCTTTGCAACTCCCGCCCCCACCTTTTCTGCTAGGCAGATGGGAAATTGGCTGTCCACAACCAATCAGATTGATTGAAAGTCCAGTCTTTGTTTGCAACTTTGTAACTTTGCTCCAGCCTCTGAATGGCTACTGTCCACAACCAATCAGACTGATTGCTGGCCACATCTTCTTTTCAATAGAAGTATAACTTTGTAACTTCACCTAGTCTCTGATTTGTTGAACAGGAGTGTAACCTTTGTAACTTCGCTTCAGCCTCTGGTTGGCTGCTTTCTGCAACCAATCAGACTGATTGCAGGCCACCACTTCATTTACATGAGGTGAGCATGACATGGCCAATGGGAAACTTCTAGAGGATATTTGGACCCAAGAAGATTCTGTATCTGGGCCCTTGAGCTGCTTGGTCCGCTCCCAAACCATGGAGTCTACTTTCATTTTCGATAAATCCCCATTTTCATTCTTTCTTTGCTTCATTCTTTCTTTGCCTTGCTGGGCATTTTGTCCAATTCTTTGTTCAATACGCCAAGAACCTGGACAACTTGCAGTCACAACCCTCCACCAGTGACAATATAGTTTAGATTTGTGTCCCCACCCAAATCTCATGTTGAATTGTAATCCTCAGCATTGGAGGAGCTCCCTGGTGGGAGGTGACTGGATCATGGGGTAGGACTTTCCCCTTGCTGTTCTCGTGATAGCGAGTGAGATCTCACAAGATCTGGTCATTTAAATGTGTGCAGCACCTCCCCCTCCTCTCTCTCTTCCTCACTCTCTGGCCATGGAAGACGTGCCAGCTTCCCCTTTGCCTTCTGCCATGATTGAAAGTTTCCTGAGGCCTCCCTAGCCATGCTTCCTGTACAGCCTGTGGAACTGTTAGCCAATTAAACCTCTTTTCCTATAAATTACCCAGTTTCAGGTGTTTCTTCGTAGCACTGCAGAATGGACGAATACACTCACGGAGAGACAGGATCCACCTGCTGTGTGGTAACATCCTAACCCAGCACATCTGGGGCCCATTAAGTCTCCATGGGGTGGTGGGAGGAGCGTTAACAACAGAGGCAGCACCTGGCACCTTCTGCAGGTGATGGGAAGACCGAGGGCAGGAAAAGCAAACATGCTTAGCACTGTGTTCAGCCCAGGGCGACTCTGAGATAAGAGAGGGGCCAGAGCCGGATACAGCTGGGAGGAGGTGGCCTTACCAGAGGTTTGAGGAGTGCACGGGAAAGTGCACAGAGCCCAGCGCAGGATGGCAGCTGGGCTCTTATTTCCTTGCAGCCTTTAGGGGCTACCTGGCTGGGGTGGTGGCCCTGCTGAAGAGAACCTGCCCCTAGCAGCCGTGGGGGCAAGAGCACCTTTCAAAGGTGAACAAATGTGCTCCAATTTGCAGCAGCAAAGCTGCCAGAGGTCCCAGGAAGCCCGGGTTCATCTCACTTACCTAGCCATCTCTGGTAGCATCGGTGTTTGAGAGCATGTATGCAGGCAGAATAGAGGAAAAAGACCTGCACCAGAACACCTTTCCAGAACACCCTTCTCCCTTGAACACCTGAGTGCCCAGAGCCCGGCCCCAGGTCCCAGCAAGCCTCCTCCCCAAAACCACCATAGCCACTGGGCCTCCCTTTGGCAAGGCCTAAGGGCCCAAATGTGGCCACCTAGCCTCTGGGGACTTCCTTCCTTTGGAGCTAGAAAAACAGGTGCAGAATGTGCCTGGCTGCAGCAGGGCCCCGCCCACTCACCTATAGAAAGGCCCTGCCGTGGACTGAGCCTCCCAGCCCAGGAAACCTGGCTCTGGCCTCCCCTGCAGGCCTGTGATGTCTGGCTCCAGAGGCCTTCTCCTCTGGGCTTTTCCATGCCTGTGAACTGGGACCCATTCATTTCCCTGTGGTTTCATGGAAACGTCCAATGCATTCAGGAGGTTGCAGTGCGTCCAGGAGGAGAGGGGTCAGCGAGAGGCCCGAGCTGTGACTGGTGGGCCACCCAGCGGCCACGGCACCCTCTGCTGGAGACTGGCAGCAGGGTGCACGGCCAGTTGTGGGTGAGGGTCCATCAGTCAAGCAGCTGCACTTTCTCCCCATCCCCCTCCCCCACCCAGGCCAGGGGCTCTGCCTGCAGCTCCCTCTCTCTAGGCCTCCACTTTCTAGCTCCCAGGCCCCCAGCCCCACCTGGCCTGGCCCTGGCCACCAAGATCTCTTCCACTTTCCCTCCCCAGCAGCCTGCAGTTCAGTGCTCCGTAGACCCCTGCCTCCCGGGGCCCTGCGGTTTCCACCACACTACACTCCATTTCCGGCTGCTAAGAACACGGCAGGTTCTACGTAAAGGTGGCCGCCACCTGCATCCCATGGGTTGCCCAGCCATGGAGAAGAGGCCATGGTTGGGTACACAGCTTCTGAGACAGGCCCAGCAGCTGCCTTCATGGCCTCGGCAGAGCCCAGGGCTCTGGAGCTTACAGGGAGCAGGTGCCCAAGTGTGGAAAATTTGATCTGCCGAAGAAATGAGGCTGAAATTGGCTGGGAGCAATTCTTATCAAAGCCACATTAGCAGTTTTCAGCAAGAGCTAATTGAACAAGCTCTGTGAGTGGCCTCATTCCATTAGCAGGAGCCTCCCACAGAATGTGACAGAATGGTCCTAGTGGCTGAGGGCAGAAGGGGCTGCTTCTCTTGCTTAAGTCTTTGAAGATGAATGCTGTTTAGCTTTAGCCAACAGCCATGCCCTTCTGTCCAGGCCCAGATCAACTCTTAATCATTTCCAAAGCCACTCTGAGTGTCTCGGGAAAGGAAGGGTTGGGGTGAATTTCTCATCAATTTGGCAGGTACATTGGATCCTGTGAGGAGAGTATGAGACTGTACGAGGGGTCCCTGTGCTAGCCCCAGATGAGAGCCCTGACTCCCACCTACCCAGCCCACCTGCTCCGCACAGCTCAGCTCAATTCTCCGTCCCGGGGATGGAGTGTTGGGCTTGGCCTGCACCTTCCTGTCCCCAAACTCCACTGGGGACCCACCTTCCAGCCACCCCAGGGTGCCACCACCCAAGCCAGGGGTCATTCCCACCTTCGTTCACTCCTACTCAGAGCCTACCTGTTCACTCTGCCCCCATCTGCTACTTGCAGCATCAGGACATGAGGGCAGCAAACAGCCCCTGCAACTGTCCTCAAACATCATGGCCAAGGCTGCGACTGGGAAGCGGACTCTCTGCGGTGCCGGCTCCCTCCTCAGTGCCCTTGACCTTTGTCTGGGTCCCTGCTTGATGTGGCCCAACTGACTGGGCCAGAGCTCCACAGGCGTTGTCCCAACTCCCAGCCCCAGGAGGGAGGGAGAGGCTGAGACCGAAAGGGAAGCAGAGACTCAGCCACACCAAGGGCCCTGGCAAGGTGGACCTCTCCTCCAAAACCTCACCAGGCTTCACGTTCAAGGTCACCAAGAATGCACTTGTTCTCTGTCGAGGGCAGGGGTGACTCCTGGGACTGTGCTGGGCTCCAGGGAGGGCAGGTAGCGGAGTTGCCAGGGAAGCAGCTTGCCTGAGGTCTGTGGTCTTGGCAGGGGCTTCAGCAGCGGCCCCGCCCTCTCTCTGTCCCCTCCCTCCTGTCCTTGTCCTCGTGTTTACTGAAGACCATGAGGAGGGATGTGGAGAGCCCCTGCAGGAACTGAGAGCAGGAGCCTGGCTCAGTCCTGAGAGGCCCCCAGATATTCAGTTCCTAAACCCATAGAGGGTGGGGCACGGGCATAGAGGAGAAACCAGGGCCGCCCCGCACAGCCCTGCTCTTTCACCCTGCCTGACTGGTGGCCTCCTTAGCCTGCAGCCTCAGTGCTGCCCGCTATGGGGCCATGCTGCCTCCTGCTGGCCACACTGCAAAATGCAGCCCAAGGTTGGCCTGGAGGCTCCAGGTGTCCCTCTTCCCCCAGGCCTGCAGCTGGGCTGGAGGGGGAAGGGGCACCAGGGAACAGCCTGGATGCTCCTGCCCAGGAGGATTGTCCGACTGCATGGGGAGAAAGTCCAGAACCGTGCCTGGCACATGGTAATCTTTGTGGAGTGAGAGGGCAAAAGTATGCATGATTGTGTGCATCTGAAGCATTTCGGTGCTGATGGCCTGACCGAGGGCAGATGACAGATCATGTCAGATATTTCTGCAGCAGGAATGGCTGCATTCTCCTAGCTCGCCTGCCAGGGAGCTCAGAGGCGCCCTTGCCCAGGAATCCGATGGCAGGGAGTCACCAGAAGGTCTGTGGTACTCCTGTTCCTCGGCCCCGGGAATGGGGTGGGGACAGGGCAGGGCAGCAGCAGAGAGCACAAAAAGGTGTGAGGGGGTATGCAGTCCCCAGTGAGCATCTGCATCAGGACACCAGGGGTGTCCCAGGGATGGCTGGGCCTGTGGGAAAGCCATGGTCCCCACCCATCCCACCCGACCCTGAGCCACCTCCACCAGCCAGGAGGGGCCAGGGCCCTTCATCAACCTCACCCAGGTCATCTGGGGAACTGGGCCACTGCTGAGAACAAAGCTCAAATGTGTCTGGGAGTGGAGGCTGTGCCCACGTCCCCCAGAGACTTGCCCCTGACTTAACCCAGGACCCAGCAGGGGCTGGAAGGGAAGTGGAGTTAGGGAGCTGAGCAGGTCACCACCAGCTGCGCCCTGGATTCCAGGGCCTGTGTACACAGAGTAACGGGAGCCGGCTGTCTGTCTGGCCAAGGGCACAGGAGGGTGAGTGTGTACAGCAGCCAGGGAGCAAGGGAGCCAGCGAGACACACAGGAGTGACCTTGCACCTCTGCAAGGAACCCGTTCACTCGCTCCCAGACAGCAGCACTGGCCTCGACACCCAACCCTGAAAGCTCGGGGACTGCAGGACAAACAGCTTCAGGGGTTGTGGCCCCAGCTGGGCCAGGCTGTGTACTGGTCCTAGAGACACTGGGTGTCTCCTCCTGCTCCAGTCCTGCCTCCTGCCAGCACGAGGGCCTTTGGAACTCAGCCCTCTGTGTCTCAGCCCCTGGGAGGGTCAGGTGGTCTGATATGAGAAGGGCCAAGGCTGGCAGTCTGGAAACTTCCTCTCCTGGCTGCTGTGGGGTGAAGTACTGGGGGACACAGAGGTGCTGGGGTGAAGCGTGGCTTCAGCTGGGCAGGATCAGTGCCAGAGGGCATGAAGACAGCCCTGACCAAAGGTGGGCCTGGGTCCAAGAGGAAGTGCCAGGAGCCTGAGGCCCGTGTTGCTCGAGGCAGGGGATGCCATCCTGGGCTTTGTCACCTGCCACCCGCTTTGACCAGATCAGCCGATGGACTTGGCCGCCTTGAGCAAAGACCCACAGGCTCCTCGGTTTCCGCTTGTGTCTCCAGCAGACAGCGTCTGCAGCCCCTGGTCCCACATGGCCACAGGCCTCCTCCTCTTTCTCCTGCTTCCTGGGCTAGAGTGGCAGCCCCAGCCTCATGCTGGGGAGGGGTAGACCAGAGATCGTTCACCTGGTGATGCCCAGCAGTGACTCAGCAGCAATGGGACATGGGAGGCTCAGCTTCTGCCCCACTGCCCTGACAGTCAGCATGGGGTCCACCTCAGCCTCCTGGGGGATCCCAGTTACCGAGTCCTTAGCAGGGTGGGCCTGTCCAGGCCATTCTCAATCCCGCTGTCTTGAGGGCATCCAGGGGGCCCAGGCAGGCCAGATTTGTCTCCTGGAGAGAGGCACGGGCACCTGTGGCCTCCCCGCCTCCTGGCCTCCCCTTGGGTCCCCTTATGCAGAAAGGGCCCTGGCTCCAGGCTTGCCTGGCTTTGGGGACTGTGTTTATAGGAACGTGAAGGAATGAAAAGCCAGAGAATGGTCCGTGGCCGCTCTGGAAACTGTGTCCCCTGAAGACAAGGAAGAGAGCTGTCCCTGGCTCGGCTCCTGCCCTGAGTGACTGTTGATTCACAGTTCTCTCCAAGGGGACGTGGGCCTGTCCTAACGCCGCCTTAGGGGCTTGGCTCCAGCTGGCCCTGGGGTCTGCAGGTCACCACCTGCCCCTGTGCCTGGCTTTGAATTTCCTAACATCCAGAGTGCCCTGGGAGTGCAGTGTCCAGCCCGTTGTGTGCAGTAAACGTGGTGTTCATAACCTGGAGCTGGGCAGAAGAGGAAGGACAGAGTCCCCCTGCGGACCCTCGGGGCTCCGGATCCTGCAGTTCAAGCCTAGGTCACCCCGCAGTGGGTCCAGCCCCGCCTGCACTGACAGATGTCACCAGCAGGGGGCGCAGCGCTCCACTGCCACCGTTCTCTGTCCCCACCTCAGCACAGTCAGCCCTGGACCCCCCCACCGCCTGCTCCCTGTAGCACACAGAGCCATGGGCCTTCCCAGCCCCCATCCCTGGCCCTTGGTCACTCTCAGCTGCTGCCTCAGCCGAAGGTGGCCGGCAGGGCCTCCCTGAAGCTCCCTCCAGCCAGGCAGGGGTGGGCCAGGGCTGAGGGCCAAGGGCCGTCTCCAAGCAGTGAAGCCCTCCAGGATGGAAGGGCAGGTGGCCCCCTCTGTGTCCCATCCCCCTAAGTCCCGGCGAGCCCTCACCTGCCTCCTGCGGTGCCCTCTGCCCTCATCTATGTCCCCTGGGCTCCCCCAGCACTGTGGCCTCCCGGGTGGGGTTTCAGGACCCCCAGCGCCTCCCAGCTCACTCAGACCCCCTCCCACTGTCTGTGGCTCTGCTCTCTGGCACCACCTTCCCTCTCTTGGGGACAACCACAGTGGAGAGAGGCGGGGCTCTGCCTGTCCCTCTAATGCAGGGTGCTGGCCTTCTGGGGTCCTTCTGAGAGCTTGATGAAAGCTATGAGTTTACACCCAAGAAATTCTCTGGCACTGTTTGCACCAACAACATGCCCTACAGGTGGAGCCAGGCCCCCAGGTTGCATTTTGTAAGGCTTGGGAGCTCTCAGGATGCGTCAGGGACACGTAGCCTCTGACTCGCTCAGCTCTGCCCTGACCCAGGGCATTCATCCTGGAGCAGGCCACCGTTACTGACGGGTGAGCAGAGGCTTCCAGAGGCTGAGGGAGGGGCCTGGGGTCCTGCTGCAGGGACCAAGATGGAGCTGCGCCTCAACATCAGGCCCTGCCGTCCTTGTCTTCTCCCAGCCGGACTCTGTACAGGTCATCACCGTCTTCAGCCTGCTGGAGGGGGTCCTGCGGGCAGCCATGGCCCTCTAGCATTGTGCTGTCCTGAAGCGGCCAGGCACCCAGGGCCACCTGGGCCCCGCAGAGGAGGAGGAGGACTGAGGCTATTTGGCCCTGCTGCCTTTCAGAAATAGGAACTGTTGACACCAAGGGGAATTTTTAATTCTGTTTTTAAAATGTTTAAATTTTTCAGATTTAAATTTAATGTTTTAAATTTTTAAATTTAAATTTAACTTTTTTTTTAGAAACAGGGTCTCGCTCTGTCACTCAGGCTCAGGGTATGGTGGCACCATCGCAGCTCAAGTAGCTTCAAACTCCTGACCTCATATAGTCCTCCTGCCTCAGCCTCCCGAGTAGCTGGGGCTGCAGGCCTGTGCCACCATGCCCAGCTGTTTTGGGGTTTTTGTTTTGGAAAAATGGGATTTCGCTTTGTTGCCCAGGCTGGTCTCAAATTCCTCAGCTCAACCAATCTTCTTGCCTTGGCCTCTCAAAGTGCTGGGATTATAGATGTGAGCCACTGTGCCTGGCCTGTTTTTATTTTTATTTCTGGATTTTATTTTATGTTTGCCTCACAGTTTTTAAGCAAACTGCAAGGAAGACGGTGGGGCTAGAAGGAAGGCTGAGGCCTGGCCAGCAATGGCCCAGCATCCCCCTGAGTGGCCAACCCCCTTTTTCCCCCCACTGCCCTCCTCTGCCCAAGGAATGAGGGCTTTTCAGTAAATCCATGTCAGGGAGCAAAATCAAGTGTGGAGTGCCATCTGGTGTGTGGGGCGCCTCTGGGAAGCCTGGGCAGCGGAATGCCCCCTTGCACCCAGGGCAAGGGACCCAGCTTAGGCTCCAACCCTCGCTGCTGAGCCGATGTCACCATCCGGAACCTTCCTGTCAGTTCCAGCACAATTCAGAACTGGCTGCCTGGTAGATTGATGCCGGAGTCTCATTCTACGTGATTAAAAATGGAATTAGTATGCAGGACTGAGAGCGCCCCCATCACCCTGACACATGTGACTGTGTCCAACCCTGCCCCCACTTCCTCTCTGCACCAGCTCCGCAGGGCCTGGTAGGGGTCAGGGGTGCTGTGACACCCCCTCACCCCAGTTCCTCAAGCAGCACTCTGTGAGGTCCGGTGCCCAGCTCTGGTGTGAGTTGGTGCCCCGGCAGCGCCAAGGGAGCCTGGACAGAGGAGCCGGCCTCTGCCTGGGGGAGGGGATGAGGGCCCTCCAGTGCCTTCCAAACCTGGCCCCGTTGCCCACCCAGTGTCCCGAGCACCCACGGATCCCACCTGCCTCGGTCCCGAGCAGAGCTGGCCAGCCACTGGGCAGTCCCTTCTCCAGCCAGCCTGACCCCAGCCTGCACTCCTTCCCCCTCCGTAAGGGAAGCTCCGTGGCTTGGCTTCCTCGAGAGCTGCCAGAAACTAGGATGAAAGCCATGGTGAGCACGGCCTCTGTTCCCCCGCACCATTTCCTGGGGTGTCGGGATTAACAAGCTCATTTGATCTGGTTACAGTGAATTTTCTTCAAAGAAACACTCAATAGGGTCCTTGTCAGAGTGCCTCGCAGCGCCTGAACGACAGTGACTGGGCACGGCTGCCTTTGTTCTGCCACCGTCAGACGGGGCTGGCTGTGGGAGGTGACCAAACACCTGCCCTGGGAGACTTTCCCTCCTCCAGGGCTCAGCCACCTCAGACGGCCTTCAGTCTGTGTGTCCTGCCACCCCCAAGATGTCCCAGAGGCCACAGTCACCCCATCTGTTCCTGTCCCCAGAACCTTCTCCTGGAGCCAAGTATCTGCAGGGACAGACAGGCGAGCGTCTGGGGGTTTGGTGTTGGGGTGGAGAAGGCTGTGGGGTGCTGCCCCAGCCCAGGCAGCCTGACTGTGAGAGCCCCAAACAGGAGACATCCCAGCCCCTTCCCCTCCCCTCTACGCTGTGGCAGTGGGTGCTGTTGATGTGGGGCACGTTCTTGGCTTGTGCATTTCTCGGATGAACTGCATCTGTTGCCAGTAGAAAGATGCTCACATGTCTTTGGCTCAAGATCGACACTGCCTTTGGCTCAGGTTGGGACGTCAACTATTGCTACAGAGCAGTAATGGTTAAAAATAAGATTTTGGAATTTATTAAAATATTTGTGGCTGGGAGCGGTGGGTCACACCTGTAATCCCAACACTTTGGGGGACCGAGGCGGGTGGATCGCTTGAGGTCAGCAGTTTGAGACCAGCCTGACCAGCATGGTGAAACTCTGTCTCTACTAAAAATAACAAAAATTAGCCGAGTGTGGTGGTGGGTGCCTGTGGTCCCAGCTACTCGGGAGGCTGAGGCAGGAGAATCACTTGAACCCGGGAAGCGAAGGTTGCAGTGAATCGAGATTGGGCCACTGCACTCTAGCATGGGCAACAGAGTGAGACTCTGTCTAAAAAAAAAAAAAAAAAAAAAAAAGATTTTTGTCATTGTTCAAATACAGTTTAGACTAGGACTGACATGTAAAAATTTTGTGAGAGGATAATACATTTTGTTTTCTCCATTGTATGAAAGCGTTTATTGAAAATCAAGTGACATCTTTTACAAGGGAAAAAGTCACTTTTTCTTTAACATACAGTTTTTTTTTTAGTTCTGAATTAGAAATGGCATCTGTTTTAGGTCTCAAGATATAACTTGGCTGTTCCTTACTGTGTATGTATGTCGTTTTCTGTAGGTATAGATAATTATATATAAGCCCTGTACCAAATGGGAGTGATGGTGTATTTAGTAACTCTTTGATACCTTATGTTACCAAATATAAAGGCCAGGCACAGTGGGTCACACCTGTAATCCCTGCACTTTGGGAGGCCGAGGTGGGTGGATCACCTGAGGTCAGGAGTTCGAGACCAGCCTGGCCAACCTGGTGAAACCCCGTCTCTACTAACAATACAAAAATTACCTGGGCATGGTGGCAGGTGCCTATAATCTCAGCTACTTGGGAGGCTGAGGCAGAAGAATCTCTTGAACCCGGGCAGGGAGAGGAGTAGGGGGCAGAGGTTGGAGTGAGCCTAGATGGCGCCGCTTCACTCCAGCCTGGGCAAAAGAGCAAAACTCCTTCACACACACACACACACACACACACACACACACACACACACACACCACTTTCTCTGTTGCTCAGGTTGGAGTGCAATGATGTGATCATAGCTCACTGCAGCCTCGACCAAGCCGACTCAAGTGGACTTCCTGCCTCAGCCTCCCTGGCAGCTGGGACTACAGGTGCATGCACCACCACCACATCCAGCTAATTGTAATTTTTTGGAGACAAGGTTTTGCCGTGTTGTCCAGGCTGGTCTCAAGCTAATGGGCTCAAGGGATCCTTCAGCCTTGTC
The DNA here is from genome assembly GCF_028885625.2 of Pongo pygmaeus. Taxonomy (NCBI): domain Eukaryota; kingdom Metazoa; phylum Chordata; class Mammalia; order Primates; family Hominidae; genus Pongo; species Pongo pygmaeus. Next base: position 132,958,474 of record NC_072384.2, read on the forward strand.
CTTCCAAAGTGATAGGATTATAGGCATGAGCCACTGTGTCTGGCCTTCCTTTAAAAATTTTGAAAACTTGGCCGAGCTTGGTGGCTCATGCCTGTAATCTCAGCACTTTGGGAGGCTGATGTGGGCGGATCATTTGGGATCAGGAGTTCGAGACCAGCCTGGTCAACATGGTGAAATCCTGTCTCTACTAAAAATACAGAAATTAGCCGGGTGTGGTGGTGGGCACCTGTAATCCCAGCTACTTGGGAGGCTGAGGGAGGAGAATCACTTGAGCCGGGAGGCAGAGGTTGCAGTGAGCAGAGATTGCACCACAGCACTCCAACCTGAGTGACAGAGCAAGACTCTGTCTCAAAATAAATAAAATAAAATAAAATAAAATAAAATAAAATTGAAAACTTGCCAATAAGGGAGTGAAACTGTTACCCTGAATGGAGTCCCTAAAGCTAGCCCAGTTTTGGCCATGTCTGCAGTGATTAATTTGTGTTTCATTTCAAAAGAATCCTCAGACTCCACAATCTGGGGATGGTCAGTGTGTTTCCATCATGCTTGAGCAAAGGACGGCAGCACGTGCATCCTGGGGAGCATGAACCATTTCTCCCATCCCCGGATATCCTGTTACTTGAGGATTTTTCTTCCCCAGAAACAAGCTGGATCATATATAAAACAATGAGGAGATGCAGTACCTAGTCTCCCTGAGTCTGTTTCCAACAGGCTCTAGTTCTCTGCAGACATGCCTCTCCGCTCTTTGAAACTGTGGAACTAAGCTAGCCATGGTGGCTTGAGCCTGTAATTCCAGCACTTTGGGAGGCCAAATGAGGCAGGGGGATCGCTTGAGGCCAGGAATTTGAGGCTGCAGTGAACTTTGATCCTGCTACTGCACTCCAGCCTGGGCAAAAGGGCAAGACCCCATCTTCATATATATATAGATAGATAGATGGAGTTTCACTCATTGCCCAGGCTGGAGTGCAGTGACGTGATCTCAGCTCACAGCAAACTCCGCCTCGCAGGTTCAAGCAATTCTCCCGCCTCAGCCTCCCGAGTAGCTGAGATTACAGGCATGCGCCACCATGCCTGGCTAATTTTGTGTTTTTTAGTAGAGGTGGGGTTTATCCATTTTGATCAGGCTGGTCTCGAACTCCTGACCTTACGTGATCCACCTGCCTGGGCCTCCCAAAGTGCTGGGATTACAGGCATGAGCCACCAGGCCCAGCCAAAAAATATTTTTAAAATTAAATTTTGAGGCCGGACATGTTGGCTCACACCCGTAATCCCAGCACTTTGGAGGCTGAGGCAGGCGTATCATTTGAGGTCAGGAGTTTGAGACCAGCCTGGCCAACAAGATGAAATCCCGTCTCTACTAAAAATACAAAAATTAGCCAGGTGTGGTGGTACACACCTGTAACCCCAGCTACTCAGGAGGCTGAGGCAGGACAATCACTGGAACCTGAGGTGGAGGTTGCGGTGAGCCAACATTGAGCCACTGGACTCCAGCCTGGGGGACAGAGTGAGACTCTTATCTCAAATTTAAAAAAAAAAATTAAATTTTGAAACCAGGGGACCAAGTTCTGTTGAAGACCTGGAAATTCCAGTAGGCTGAAGATCAGTGCAACCACCGTGGTCGGCCCTTTTGAGGTGCTGCTGAGCACCCACTCATCTGTGGGTGTTGCGGATTTACTACACTCAGATAAAGCCAGTGTTTCTGGAGTTCCTCCAGGGGAAACTGGCAGAGTTCAAAGCCCAGCCAAAGACCCTAAGAAATCATAAAGGGAACATACGCTTTTCTGGCTGTTATTGTTCTCCAGCGCCTTCCTGCCTCTGGATGGAAGGACAGCTCACTGCTTAGTATTTCAGAAGCTCTTGCTTCATCCGCCAACTCATCCACTGTTGGATGTGTCACCGAAGCCAATCTGTCCTGGATCACAGCGACCCCTTAACCCAACAGTTCACAGCTTTTTACATGTCCCTATCTGAACATCCAAAGACCCCTAAAAGAATTGTGGACTGAGTACTCCTTACGTGGACCCTTTTAGGGACCACGAAGCCCCCGTTTCTATTGGGCATCCCAGATGGGCTATCCCTTACCCTTCCTAAAAGAAGGCGAGCTCCTCTTTTCCCTTGGTGGTGAGCCAGACAGCACTCCATCTGACGGGCAGGCCTTAATGAGTCAGGAAGTCCTTCGGGCAGGCGTGGCTTTGCCTGGATGTAGTAATAACCTAACTGATCCCTAGTTAGAAAGGACAGCCTTAGTGACTGCTGCTACCCAAGACACAGACCTGTGCTCCTGAGGGCTGCCCTATGGATCAAAGCAAGCCAGATGGCGGCTGCTATGGCTGCCCAGCAAGTCCCTAGACTCCTTAGCTGGAGTAGTTTTATTATTATTATTATTTTATTTATTTATTTTTTTTTTTTGAGACAGAGTCTTGCTTAGTCACCCAGGCTGGAGTACAGTGGTGCAATCTCAGCTCACTGCCACCTCCGCCTCCCGGGTTCGAGCGATTCTGCTGCCTCAGCCTCCCATGTAGCTGGGATTACAGGCATGTACCACCATAAATACCCTGCTAATTTTTGTATTTTTAGTAGAGATGGGGTTTCACCATATTGGTGAGGCTGGTCTCGAACTCCTGGCCTCAAGTGATCCACCCACCTCAGCCTCCCAAAGTGTTGGGATTACAGGTGTGAGCCACCATGCCCAGCCTGGAGTAGTTTTAGATAACCGCATAGCTGTGCACTGTTTGCTTGCTGAACAAGGGGAGTGTGTGGAATTGCCAGCTCGTCTTGCTGTTCCCACAGTAATGCATCAACTGAAGCAGACACGCATGTTGAAATGACAAGACAGCAAGCCTCCTGGTGACCTACACTGCTTTTCAGGAGTATCTGGGGCTTTTGTTGTTGTTGTTTTGTTTTGGCAGGGTCTCACTCTGCTGCCCAGGCTGGAGTAGACTGACACAATCTCAGCGCACTGCAGCCTCCACCTCCTGGGTTTAAGCAATCCTCCCACCTCAGCCTCCCAAGTAGCTGGGGCTACAGGCATATGCCACCATGCCCAGCTAATTTTTACATTTTTTGGTAGAGACAGTGTCTTGCCATGTTGCCCAGGCTGGTCTCAAAGTCCTGGGTTCCAGCAATCAACCCACCTCAGCCTCCTATAAAGATGTGAGCCACTGCAGGAGGCCGAGGCAGGAGAATTGCTGACATATCCAGTTTCTTAGAAAAAAAACATTTAATAGAGATTTACAAACAGAAGCTATGTCTGAGTCTCAGGTAGCGGTGAGAAAAGATGGTAGCTTTACCCCCCAAGACCGAGGGCCACAGGGGAGGGGTGACCTCAAAGGGATGTGTAGGACAATTGAAATATGATAACATCAAAGTTGTTTTGTCCTAAGGGCAGGATTTACGGGAAGTAGGTGCTCCTGCACAAAAAACACGACATGAACGGGAAATCTCAGAGGCCCTCCGAGAACTGGCATTCATCAACCTGGTGGATCAGCCCCCAAGATGGAATTGCTTTGACACCCACACCACCTGAAATAATCTGGAGTACTGTTGGCTGCTGATGTGAGACTTCAGTTCCTGTCTTCTCAGCTTAAAATAATTTAAACAAGAGACGCAACAGCAAAGGAGACGCAGCATACGATAATTTATTGCAAAAGAAAAAGAATATCTTGAAAGTGAAGTGCAGAATAGGCAGAGAGAAGAATTCAGGGCAGGCTGCTCATAAAGATGAGACAGCAAAGGTTGGCATTAGGGAGACTCCCTTTATGGAAATCTTACATGATTATTCATGAGGGGTTGGGAAGAGGTGTTGCTAGTAAGCATGTTCTGGGTGGTCCTCTGGGTGCACATGTGAGTAGCTGTACATGCTGGTTCATACGTCGCATGTCTCATTAGCTTCTTAAATCTCCACCCGGGGTGTGATTTTTACTATTATAATGAGCAAAGCGTAAGTTTGAGGATAGGTAAAATCAAAATGCGCATGCTCTCTAGAAAGAAAAGTCCCCACTGAAGATAGCTTTGCGTGAATGAGCTCAATTACAATTCGAATGCTGAGGCTTATTGTGTTGACTGTGTGGTCTCCACGCTTGCTGCATCCCAAGAACATGGTCACTTCCTTGACGACCTGTCCTGTTTCAGTACCGCCCTTTGGAAATATGTGCATGTCACATTTTGAAAAATACTGGCTGAAATGAAAATGGAAAATGCAGCTGGAACAGTTGCATCTAATCTGGATCAAACGGCAAGCTTGTTCCTTCCTTTTCTTTCTTTCCTTTTGAGATATGTCAAACATTAAAACTGCAGAAAACAGAAAGATATGGCCTAAAGAAGAGTTACAGAATTGAACACCGAAGTAATACCACTCAGATCAAGAAATTGACTACGGCCAGGATCCCCCTACATGTACCCCGCCCCCCATTCAAACCCCACTTCTTCCTTCCCCACCAAAGGGAACCATTGACTTTGTTTTTTTTTTTTTTTTTTTTTTTGAGACAGAGTCTTGCTCTGCAGCCCAGGATGGAGTGCAGTGGGGGAATCACAGCTCACTGCAGCTTAACCTCCTGGGCCCAAGAGATTCTTCCACCTCAGCCTCCCGAGTAGTGGGGACTACAGGTGTGTACCACCTTGCCCATTTAATTTTTGCATTTTTGGTAGAGATGGGGTTTCACCATGTTGCCCAGGCTGGTCTGGAAGTCCTGGGCTTAAGCCTCTCCTCCCAAAGTGCTGTGATTACAGGTGTGAGCCTCCACCCCCAGCACGGCCTAAATTTTTTGACACTCCTTTTCTTTTAATAGCTTTTGGCCAGGTGCGGTGACTCAAGCCTGTAATCCCAGCACTTTGGGAGGCCGAGGTGGGCAGATCACTTGAGGTCAGGAGTTCGAGACCAGCCTGGCCGACATGGTGAAGCCCCGTCTCTACTAAAAATACAAAAACCAGCCAGGCGCAGTGGCTTACGCCTGTAATCCCAACACTTTGGAAGGCCAAGGCAGGTGGATTGCCTGAGGTCAGGAGTTCGAGACCAGCTTGGCCAACATGGTGAAACCCCATCTCCGCTAAAAATACAAAATGAATCAGGTGTGGTAGCAGGTGCCTGTAATCCCAGCTACTCGGGAGGCTGAGGTGGGAGAATCCCTTGAACCTGGGAGGCGGAGGTTGCAGTGAGCAGAGATCTCACCATTGCACTCCAACCTGGGCGACAGAGCGAGATTCTGTCTCTAAAACAAGTAAATAAACAAAAATTAAAAAATAAAAATACAAAAATTAGCTGGGCGTGGTGGCGGGCGCCTGTAATCCCAGCTACTCAAGAGGCTGAGGCAGGAACATCACTTGAACCTGGGAGGTGGAGATTGCAGTGAGCTGAGATGGCGTCACTGCACTCCAGCTTGGGGGACAGAGTGGGACTCCATCTCAAAAAAATATAAATAAATACATAAATAAAATAAAATAGAAACAGGGTCTTGCTATGTTGCTCACTATGTTGTGAATTTTTTCAGGTGCCTGAGCAAGACTGGAGACCAGACACACACCAATGTCACTTGCAGTAAACAAAGGATATTTGTCCACATTCAAAGTCTATGGTGACACCCTGGCCACATGGGGATGCTTGGCCACCCTGCCTCCTACCCTCATGCCAGAGTCGCCTGTCATAATGTCTGGTTACAGCCCTTCCTCTGAGGTCCAGGGATTTCAAAGCAGAAGCAGCAGGTCTTCCCGGGCTGGAGGAAGAGCTAAAGCCTCCATTCCTGGGATTCTTGGTTGCTGTTACCTGGGGCAACAGGAGGCCCAGGCTGTGGCGTGTATTCTCAGAGGATTGGTCGTCTTGGTCCTTCTGTTTCCTGGGAAGGAAGGGCTGGTCCTGTAGGGCCCCATCTAGATCCCTTAGCACCCTCTACCACCTGATGCCCTTGGTGATACCAAGCTCTGTGCAGTCCAGACCATGTTCCAGCTCAGTGCCCACCTTACAGGAATGCACCACCATGCCAGGCTAATTTTGTATTTTTTAGTAGAGATGGGGTTTATCCATGTTGGTAAGGCTGGTCTTGAACTCCCGACCTCAGGTGATCCACCTGCCTCGGCCCCCCAAAGTGGCCGGGCAGGGCTGAATTCACCTCCTCACCAGCTACCGCCAACCACGGATGAATGGCTTCTGCCTGCCTCCTGCCCTCCAGATCTTACCAGGGCATTTCACTGGGAAATATGGCGACAGCCCTTGCCACTCAGGGGACAGCATGGCAGGGGCTGGGAACGAATGTTGTTGCCAAACGACAACACCCAGCTGGGCCCAGTGGCTCACACTTGTGATCCCAGTGGTCTGAGAGGCTGAGGCAGGAGGATCACTTGAAGCCAGGAGTTTGAGAGCAGCCTGGGCAACAGAGTGAGACTCTACAAAACAAAACAAAAAAATTAGTCAGGTACGGTGGCTGGTGCCAATAAGCCCAGCTACTGGGGAGGCTGAGGCTAAGGCTGAGGCAGTGAGCCATGATCACGCCACCGCAGTCCAGCCTGGTGACAGAATGAGACCCTGCCTCAAAAAATAAATAAATAAATAAATAAATAAATAAATAAATAAATAAATAAAGAGGAAGGTGAGTGCAGTGGCTCATGTCTGTAAATTCAGACACTTTGGGAGGCTGAGGTGGGGGTTCAAGACCAGCCTGGGCAACATAGCAAAACCATGTCTTTACACAAAATAAAAAATGAGTCAGGTGTGGTGGCACATGCCATTGGTGCCAGCTACATGAGAGGCTGAGGTGGGAAGATTGCTTGAGCCTGGGAGGTCCGAAGCTGCAGGGAGCCGTGACTCAGCCGTCACACTCCAACCTGGCTGACAGAATGGGACCCTGTCTCCAAAACCAAAAGATTCCAGCTTGAAAAATAATTGTCGGGTGGTAGCAAAGGCTCCTGACTGGCCTTGACTTTAGAGTGAATCAATGAATTAATTAAGGGCCTGCCCGTTAGTGAGTCTCCTCTGAAATTTAGCCCAGAAATTTCCTAACTCAGCAAGATGAAGCAGGAGGTAGAAGGAACTAAGGGGGCAATAAGCAGGAGGCACGAATGTCCCCATGAGGGTGACATCTTCCCTGAGAGCCCCAGGACGACCAGCAGGAAGCCAGGTAGGGGGCAGGCAGGAGGATTCCAGAAAGCTCGGCCTGAGGGGAGGCCCGTGGGGGTGGTGGGGAGTGGGGCAGGAAAGGCAGAGGCTGAGCAGCAGGTGAGGTCCCCTGGGTTCTGGGGGCCAAGCCTGGGGCTCGGGGCAAGCAGGCATGAGTGGAGAAGGGGCTGCTGTGGTTGGGCTAGGGTGGACTCTCCCCCACCTGCGTCATCCAAACATTAGTGCGAGTGCACCCACACAAACACATACACAATCACACACAACATGTGAGCAATGGACAGGACTGGCCCGGCCCCACTCAGTGTTGTCACCATTGGCCCCACAGCTGCCCACAGCCCTAGAGCTCTGGGCCCAGATTCCTGCCAGCTCCACCTGTCCAGGCCAAGGTAAGATGATGGAGCAAGGGGGTGCCAGGGCAGCAAAGCCCCCCACGTGCCCCTTTCCCAACAGGGCCCAGGCTCCTGGCATCAGGAGGCTGAACCCAGGCCCTGGCCCAGACTGTGTGCTTCCAGCCTCCCCTCCTCTCGACACCAGAACAGAGCCTGGCCCCAGCTTCTGGGAAATATAGAAAAAAATGGGTGAATGAACCAGTGACAGGGTGTCTTGTTCCACACAAGACACAGTGAGCAGGGGTTGGGGGAGGGGCTCATGGCTGCAGGAGGCACACCACACTCACCCAAATGGCATCTGTACCCAATACCGCACCCTTCCCTGGGGGACACCTGGTCCCAACCTGAGCTGCCTTTCTCAGGACCCCATCCCCAGCCCGGCCCGGCCCAGCCACACCCTGCCACTCCCTTCAGCCAGTGTGGCTTCAGGTCAAGAGGCTGGGCAGGGTCAAGATGGCAACAAGGGGAGAAGCCGGGACACAGTTCTCCCTGATTTAAACACAGGCAGCCTGGAGTGCAGCTCATACTCCATACCCAGAATTCCTGCCTCGCCACTGTCCTGCTGCCCTCCAGACATGCGGGGGCCCTGTGTGCTGCTGCTGCTGCTGCTGCTGTGCCTGAAGCTACAGCTCTCCCTGTGCATCATCCCAGGTAATGAGGCTCCCCCAGCTGCCCCTACACACACACACAGGGCACCCCCCAGCCCAGGCTGACCTGATCTTTGCTCTCCCCCTGGCCAGTTGAGGAGGAGAACCCGGACTTCTGGAACCGCCAGGCAGCCGAGGCCCTGGGTGCTGCCAAGAAGCTGCAGCCCGTACAGACAGCTGCCAAGAACCTCATCATCTTCCTGGGCGATGGTGAGTGAGCAAGGCCTGTCCAGCGCCACAGCCCTCACAGCCCCGGCGCCCGGACACTCAGTGGTTCCAGGACAACCCTGGGGACCAAGCCTCACACATTTCTGTTCCTTCAGGGATGGGAGTGTCTACGGTGACAGCTGCCCGGATCCTAAAGGGGCAGAAGAAGGACAAACTGGGGCCTGAGATCCCCCTGGCCATGGACCGCTTCCCATACGTGGCTCTGTCCAAGGTAAGGGCTGGGCCACCTCAGAGTCCTCCAAGCAGAGAAGGGGAATCCTGGGCTATGGAGTGTGATAGGAGGCAGGGACCTTAAACAGCTGGGGCTCGAGTAAGGAGCTGGAGGCAGTTGGAATCCCAGAGGACAGAGATCAGGGTCTGTGTGTCTGCCCCAGAGAAGAGCTCAGAGTGTCTCTGTCCCCAGACATACAATGTAGACAAACATGTGCCAGACAGCGCAGCCACAGCCACGGCCTACCTGTGCGGGGTCAAGGGCAACTTCCAGACCATCGGCTTGAGTGCAGCCGCTCGCTTTAACCAGTGCAACACGACACGCGGCAACGAGGTCATCTCCGTGATGAATCGGGCCAAGAAAGCAGGTGAGCTGGGGCCCGCTGCGGGGTCAGGGCCAGGTCACAGACCTCCATCGCATATCCTGACCTCTATCACCCTTAGGGAAGTCAGTGGGAGTGGTGACCACCACACGGGTGCAGCACGCCTCGCCAGCTGGCGCCTACGCCCACACGGTGAACCGCAGCTGGTACTCGGACGCCAACATGCCTTGCTCGGCCCGCCGGGAGGGCTGCAAGGACATCGCCACGCAGCTCATCTCCAACATGGACATTGATGTGTGACCCCAGGGCCAAGGGCTGGGGTTGGGCAGAAAGTAGCAGGGAGGGGGCACCAGCTCAGACCCAGGCAACCAAAAGCCTTATCCAGGCCAGCAGGGTCTGGAGGTGGGGTTGGGGGCGTAGAAGGTGAAACCCTGGTGGGGCCATTCCCATAGCCTTGGGGAGGGGAGTCGGGCTGTGCATGAGGAAGTGGCACAGGGCCAGCCAGGTCCCCAAACCCACCTGCCCCATCCTCTGTTCCCAGGTGATCCTAGGTGGAGGCCGAAAGTACATGTTTCCCATGGGGACCCCAGACCCTGAGTACCCAGATGACTACAGCCAAGGTGGGACCAGGCTGGATGGGAAGAATCTGGTGCAGGAATGGCTGGCGAAGCACCAGGTGATGGGGGCTGGCGGGTGCAGGGGGCACAGCAGGGGGAGGGCAGAGGTGTGGGGCTCGGGGCTGTGGGCTGAGGCCTGGCTCTCTCCCTCCCCACAGGGTGCCCGGTATGTGTGGAACCGCACTGAGCTCATGCAGGCGTCCCTAGACCCGTCTGTGACCCATCTCATGGGTAATGACCCCCTTCCTGCCCTGGCATCCCTCAGATGGCCTCAGATGGCACCTTCTGAGCCTGCGTGCACATCCGCCAGCACCCTCCCACCCCCAGCCTGCCAGTCACCACGGGACCCCTTGTCCCACAGGTCTCTTTGAGCCCGGAGACATGAAATACGAGATCCACCGAGACTCCACACTGGACCCCTCCCTGATGGAGATGACGGAGGCTGCCCTGCGCCTGCTGAGCAGGAACCCCCGCGGCTTCTTCCTCTTCGTGGAGGGTGCGTGGTGGCCCCTGCGGAGTGGGGGTTGGGGGTGGGGGTTGGAGCAGGGCAGGTTCAGCATCTCCCCACTCTGGCCTTCCTGCAGGCGGTCGCATCGACCATGGCCATCATGAAAGCAGGGCTTACCGGGCACTGACTGAGACGATCATGTTCGACGACGCCATTGAGAGGGCGGGCCAGCTCACCAGCGAGGAGGACACGCTGAGCCTCGTCACTGCTGACCACTCCCACGTCTTCTCCTTCGGAGGCTACCCCCTGCGAGGGAGCTCCATCTTCGGTAGGCCTGGGGAGAGTGGCAGGTGCTACTGCATCAATTAAGTGGGTGAAATCTGAGCCTCAGTCTCCTCCTCTGGCAAATGGGAGTAATGCTGGCACCAGCCCTGTAGGGTCTCCTGAGGACTAAGCCCCTGACCAGGCAAAAAGTGGCGGTGCCTAGCACGTGGGAGGCACTCCACAGCTGTGTTCAGCTCAACCACAGGTACCCCTCTCTCTGCAGGGCTGGCCCCTGGCAAGGCCCGGGACAGGAAGGCCTACACGGTCCTCCTCTACGGAAACGGTCCGGGCTATGTGCTCAAGGACGGCGCCCGGCCGGATGTTACCGAGAGCGAGAGCGGTGAGTGCCGCGGGGTGGCCCCTGAGGGGGACCAGGGTGCCAAGGATGGGGGGCTGGCGGGAAGGGGTCACCTCCTGTCTGCCTGGAACTGAACCCTCCTAACGAAACTGAACCCTCCTACCAGAGAGCCCCGAGTATCGGCAGCAGTCAGCAGTGCCCCTGGATGAAGAGACCCACGCAGGCGAGGACGTGGCGGTGTTCGCGCGCGGCCCGCAGGCGCACCTGGTTCACGGCGTGCAGGAGCAGACCTTTGTAGCGCACGTCATGGCCTTCGCCGCCTGCCTGGAGCCCTACACGGCCTGCGACCTGGCGCCCCACGCCGGCACCACCGACGCCGCGCACCCGGGGTCGTCCTCGGTCCCCGCTTCGCTGCCTCTGCTGGCCGGGACCCTGCTGCTGCCGGAGACGGCCACTGCTCCCTGAGTGTCCCGTCCCTGGGGCTCCTGCTTCCCCATCCCGGAGTTCTCTTGCTCCCCACCTCCTGTCGTCCTGCCCGGCCTCCACCCCCGAGTCGTCATCCCCGGAGTCCCTATACAGATGTCCTGCCATGGAACCTTCACCTCCCCGTGCGCTCTGGGGACTGAGCCCATGACACCAAACCTGCCCCTTGGCTGCTCTCGGACTCCCTGCCCCA